>NW_017674118.1:0-44491 GCF_001879085.1 Nicotiana attenuata | reverse complement strand
TCAACCTGAACGAGAGTTTAATCGTTTCTGCTCGGACGCTATTACAAACAAGGGTGGGATTCAAGCCTCAAGCAGTAAACGAGCAAAGAAGCAACAAGAACAAATTCGAATTTGACGGATTCGAACCTCACGAGCATCAACAGACCTCAGCTCACTTCCCTTAACTCGAGATGAAATTCAGGAAGGAAGAATAAAAAACGAACTCAACCTGAACGAGAGTTTAATCGTTTCTGCTCGGACGCTATTACAAACAAGGGTGGGATTCAAGCCTCAAGCAGTAAACGAGCAAAGAAGCAACAAGAACAAATTCGAATTTGACGGATTCGAACCTCACGAGCATCAACAGACCTCAGCTCACTTCCCTTAACTCGAGATGAAATTCAGGAAGGAAGAATAAAAAACGAACTCAACCTTCAAGTTCAAACCAAACTCATCAATCAAAAATAAGAATTTCTGAATGTTCAAATGAGGAGAACAAAGAAGCTCAGATTGAACAAAATGAAAAAGACAGATTTCCCTTTTTTGTATTTTCCTACTTTAATTGGAATTCAGCTAACGGTTTCAAAACGAATCCCAAAAGAAAAGAAAGCTTTTTTCGAACCCCATTTCCCAAATGATTTCCTTTTCTCAAAACCAGAATCAGAGTCCAAATCCCCGAAAAACAAACCTCCTTTTTCCCAAAATGAAAAATCCCCTGTTATCCCCAAAATTCCCTCTAGTTATCAGGCAAACACCTGATGAATGAAGGGCTGGGATCAATCCAAATCGATCCCACGCTCCCCATTCATCCAGCATATGCCTTCTAGAGGCTTCCATCACGTGAGAGGGGAATGGGGACGAAAGAATCTGTCAGAGACCGTTACAAACATGGTGACGAGGAGAGAGAGGAACGCGTGGGGTGAATGGGAGCTCACTCGCTCGAGATTTGGATGGAATTTGGGGCTGGATTCGAGTGTTCTCTCTGTAGAAGAAGAACAGTTCCCGTCTCTGCGCTTGGGATTTAGGGCTCAGATTTTGTGGGTGATTAGTCCGTGTATTTGTTTGGGAATGGGTCGGGTGTGGGGAACGGTTGGGTCTGGGCGGGTAAGATCAATTGGGCCTGCGTAAATTAATTAAGGCAGCCCAAGCTAACACCCCTCTATCAATTCCCTTTACCTTTTCTTCTTTTTTTTCCTTTTAAAAAAATAAAATTAAGCATAGACCTAAATTATTTCCTAATCAAATTGTCCTATCAAATTAAATTAATTAACTCTCACTAATAATTACCACAATTAATTAAAAACCAAGCTGAAAATTTTAAAATTAAACAAAATCAAAAGTAAACTATTTTGTGATTTTTTCCATTTTTATAAAACAACTTAATTAATTAATCAACCCTAAGATGTTAAATTAACTCCTAAATACAGATGCAACATATTTTTGTATTTTTATGAATTTATGTAAATTAAAAATGCACACAAAAATGCAAACAAACATGCAAACAATTGACAAAAACTGTCGCAAAAATCCACAAAATTGCAAACACTGAAAGAAGTTATTTGTTTTGAAGTTCTGGGAGTAATTCATATAGGGCAAAAATCACGTGCTCACACGCGGCCGCTCTTTTCCTTCGCGGTCAGCACTTTTATCTTAGCTTTGAACTTGTGCAGTATTAACCCCTTCATGAGTTGATTATGGCTTTCTTGCCTCATTTTCACCAAACCCTGTAGACAAGCACAATAAGTCAGTTTTCGGGAATAATTTTACATATTTTTGATCCAAAACCTAAGCAAAAGAGAGCATAAGATAGGCTAAAATTCATAGTTATCAACTCCCCAAAATTAAGCTTTTGCTTGTCCTCAAGCAAATAAAGTATTTCCCACCTCCTCAAGATAAAAGAAAGGAAAATTTCAGCTGTCCTAAGGTGACTTCATCAAGCATCAATTGGGACTAACAATTACCCTCAACTCAAATGTGTTATTAACAACACACAACCTTTTTAGAACGATGGCCCTGGTGCGACACAAAAGCATCAAGAGTTGACTTAACTCATCAAGGAAACTCTTTCTACTACATAGGTCATTGTGGAACCCAAACTCTTACTCCTCTACTCTCCATAAGCAAACATCACTTTAGATTATAGCACTCAGAACAAGGATTGTGGAAAAGTACGCTCATCTCTCTCAAAGGACGGTCACAAGTCCGGCTCTAAGTACCATAAGCTTGTCCCTTATGTGAATCACCACTAATGTATGCTCACTAAACTCGAAATCATATAGGGCTTTTGCGGGAATGTAATGAAGGCTTTTGGTTCAAGGTAGGATATATCGGTCAATGAAGGTTTCATCTTTCCTTAAGCACTTCATTTTCTCATTTCGGCTCACACTTTCTTGACTCTTTGAGTCATTTTCTTCTTCCTTAGGGGACTAGAGAGACACACTGTCACTCTTTCTTGTTCATGTTAATCCTTTTTCTCCTTTCCAATCATTCCAAGCCTTTCATCATTGCTTTTATTGAATCCCTTCATTTTTTCTATATTATTCACTTTCTTTTTGACTTTTGGGTTTTCTTTATTTTTCCTTTTGCCTTCCCTTTTCTTCATTTTGTACCTTTTATCACTTTTGCATTCCTCGTCTATCCCCCCAAACTTATGCTTTTGCCAATTGTGCTAAGGAAAGATCGGGTGCCAAGAGAGGGTCATTTTATAACGGGTAAAGGCTTGTATCATGGTTATTGAAAGAACAAGGGCTTCGGCTCAACAGGGTTGACTAGGGATATCATATTTGGTGGGCTATGGATGCTTTCAAGTTTCAATTTGGATCAAGGAGAGCCTATAATTATTTCTCAAGTCGAGCTACACTTAGAATTTCGCCTAGACAAATATTCAGGGCAAGTTCTAGAATTATTGGCACGAGACTTGGACTTGCAAATCAATACCTCACCTCACAAGTTGTTGGATTGCTAAAGAGACGAGTCGAGGGCCCAAAACAACCCTAGCTAAGATTGAGCAACACAAATGGCTCCAAGAAGCCACTCGATGATTGTTTAGTCAACACAAGAGTCTAAAGGTCACAACTAGCACCATTCCTTGCAAATCAATTTGTTTCTAACCATAAGGTCAATGGTAAATATGCTAGGCCCAAGTGAAGCTTTGTATGAGTCACTTTTATTCATTACTACTATTTACACAAAAATAGAAAGAAAAATGGACTCAAACCCTTAAGAAGGTTGTCACGCCATCCATCATCGGGAAGAGCCACCCGGTTCACACAAATTCCACCTTTGGAAAGAACCGTGGTATTAAGAAAACCAAAGGCTTATTCATCACGAAAACTTGTACAAGTAAGAAGCTACAAATTGAAAAAGAAACTACTAAATAAAATAAGAAGCTACTCTATTAAGGAAAGTTTCAAAAGAAGTTATAAAATAAACTACGAAAAGTAAACTGAATATGTACAATTGGGGATTGAGACGAATATACATAACATGCAATGAATATATACATGGAAAAGTAACTTTATATACATACCAAAAGTAAAAGGTACGAGAATAACGGAAAATAGTATCAAGGATATTACAAACCAAATATCCAAATCATCATCAAAATAGGCCACCCCCCCCCCCCAAATAAAAAGTAGCATTGTCCTCAATGCTATCAACAAAAATAGAATAGGGGAAGGGTAGAGAGTAAAGAAAACTCCCTATGATGCCTCTGTCTGCATGGGGTCACCGGCTGGGTCCTGAGGCTAGCCTGAGTCACCTCCCTCGGGGTCCTCCAGCTCAATCTCTAAATCCTTAGTTTGGGGGATCACCCCTCTCCTCATGGGTTCTCTGTCACCTTCCTGCTCCGGTGCCTGTGCTGCCTGCACTGCTGGGACTGGCTCCTCCAAGAGTAAGTCCAATGGAATTTCTCCAGCCGATCTAATCTTCTCAACCTCCTTGCTCATCAGCTTTACTGATTCCTTTGAGGCCCGAGTCTTCTTCAGCTTCTTCGTTTGTTTGCCCAGGTCCTTAATTGCTTTTCTTTGTGCCTCCAAAGCATCCAAGATTAGCTTTTGGTTAACCAGGAGCTTCTTCAGGTTGTCCAGAAGCTCCTTTAGCGATTCCTCCACCGAAGCAGGCACCTGGGGCTGTGCTGGAACTGACTGAGCTGCCACTATGCTGGATAGGACAGACAACTTTGATATAGCTGCCTGCATCCAGTTGTTGATGCTGGAGAGAGTCTGGTTAACCCTCAGTGTAGTTAGAGGGTATGCTGATGGAGAAGGCATTGAAGTCGGAATAGAAGAAGATGGTCCGGATGAAGGATGTGGCATGGCAGTGGAAGGCTCAGAACCAGTGGCCACCGCCGCTGGCTCTTCAAACTGGCCAGTGGAAGTGTTGGATTTGCCCTTGGACTTGGGGTTGTCCGGACCCTGAAGGCTATACCATGAAAATGGCCTCTTTGGTTTCACTTTGGTGTCAAAATCCCTTCTTTCTGCTTCCTGATCCTCAAGGTACATAGTGAGGATGTTTGGGAAAGGATATGAGCTCTCATTCTTTCCAACCACTCTGGTAATCACCTTGGCCATAATATTCCCAACATTGATCGGGTACCTCGCCATGATAGCACCCACAATAATAGCCCAGGAAAGTGGCATATCACTGTCATGTGTAATAGGGTCTAACCGGCTGCACATAAAAGTAGCCCACCCCTTTGCTTCGAAGCTCAAAGTGTTCCTGTAGATCGGGGCCCCAGGTGTCAGCCAAGCTGGAGTAGTCCCGGGAATAGCAATCAGCGATGCAAGCCAAGGGCGGGCTAACTCATCCATAGCCACCTTCTCCAGATACAGGGACTCATCCTCATCATTGTACCCAACATAGTCATTTAGCGTCTTGCCAACAAATTTAATCTTCAGGTTCTGCACCTTGGTCACATAGGTGCTTTTTTTATGTGGGCTACGTTGGCATAGAACTCTTTGACTAAATATTCATTGGCCTCCGGCAGCTTGCTTGTGAAGAATTTCCACCCCACTCTATCATCAAATTGCCTCTTCACATTGGGATTGTGAGGTAGAAGATCCCTTTATATGAATTCCCTCTCGAGGGTGAGAGACCTCTGCGGCCACCACTCCTGGAATTCGTGATAGGCTTTCTCACTAACAAATCGTTGTTGCCACACCACTGGGTTCCTGGATCTTGCCAACCCCGCTGCTTGGGTGTCACCCCCTCTCCCATCATCCGGTATCTCAGCATCAACATTAATAGGATTCATTGGTGAGGCCAAAGGTGTGGCAGGTGGAGAAGCTGATGCTGAAGCCTCACTTCTCTCCTCTGAGCCATCAGATGACTCAGAAGAAGCAGGAGGTGTAGGTTCGTCTCGCAGCTGAAATTTCTTGGGAAAGTCTGTAGGAACGTGGGTTGGCACTGAGTCTCCTTCCAAAACTTCCTAGGAAGGGACATATTCACTTCTTTCAGAATTGGATGCGGCTCTGTCCGCAGCTTTGATGGCCTTTCGCATCTTCCCAATGGATTGTTGTACTGCTAGAGGTAACTTGATCCTTCCTCGGGAGGACTCTGCTTTCCCTTTTTGTTTATCACTCCCGCCTCTAGATTTGACCATTGTCTCCATACAAATCAGTGAAAGCTCATTAGTGTTGTTGTTAAAAGAATCATTAAAGGAAGGCAGATGAAAAGTTGACAGTGTTCCAAAAACAGAGGTTCGCTGACAGCGGAAAATGGGGCACGACCGCGGACTGGCTACCGCTGAGAGCAGAATTTTGGTGCGGCCGCGAAAGACTGGGATTCAGACTGCCCTGTCTCTGAAGTTGGACTACCGCTGAGAGCGGAATTTTGGGCGCGGCCGCGAAAGTTGCAACGCCGTCCGCAGAAAAACTAACGCGGCCGCGGACCCAACTAAGCAAGACTCTGAACTTAAAATCCGCGATCCGCGTAAAAAGAATCGCGTCCGTGTAAAACAAGCCATTGACCGCGAAATTTCCACCGCTGACTGCAGAAAATAAAACATTTTCAATTCAAGTCATTGTATGAACACTGACCGCGGCCGCGGAATTTAAAAAGAACGGATGCTGAAGGGTTTTCACTTTTTTAAGCGTTAACAGGTATCATGAACACCACTAACCCTTACTAGGCATCAACTAATTAACAACTAATTAACCCTAACTAAACTAGAATCAACTAATTAACAACTAACTAACCCTAACTATAAAGAAACAGTAAAATAGAGATGAAAGAAAAGAAAGGAATAAAATTAACACAATTATTCGAACATACCCGTTGTGAGATGTGTAGTAAAAGACTGACTTTTGAGTGATTGATTTTGAAAGACCACAATATGAGGATGAACAGTGCTTTTAGTTGTAGTGGGAGTCTAGGGTTCGAAAAGGGTAAAAGGGTTGATGACCTTCTATTTATACTAAAAAGTACCGAGACCCACAAACCGTACCTGGAGCGGCCGAGGAATTCCACCGCGGTTTGCGCATTTACCTTTTTGAAGGGCAGTTACCAAAAAGGAACCACTGAGAGCGGAAAAACGAGCGTGGCCACGAAACAGAGACGTGGACCGTGGAATTTCCACCGCGGACGCGAATAGAACTTCAGAGAGTTGCTATTCTGGACTTTTTCAAGTCCGCTTCCGCAGACCATTTACGCTCCCGCAAAAGCCAACCGCTGACCGTGAAATTCTTAGCGCGGTCAGCGTAATTCTCATAATTAAAGCAATTTTTTTAGCAACAGTCCTGCACCGCACAACAGTTCTTACACAAACTTCACAACTAGTTAGTCCAAAACAAAGTCTACACTAAGAAGAAAATCAAAAAGAAAGAAAGAAAAACACATGGGTTGCCTCCCTAGAAGTGCCTGATTTAACGTCGCGGCACGACACAGGTTACCATCAATCACTTGAGATGGATCATTGCCACCACGTGGCTATCATCAAACTTGCCAAGATAGTGCTTCACTCGGTGCCCATTAACTCGAAAGATTTTACCATTTTTGTTTTTCAAATCAAGAGCACCAAACGGAGTTACATGCACCACTTAAAAAGGGCCACTCCATTTTGGCTTTAGCTTTCCTAGAAACAGTCGTAACCGAGAGTTGAATAGAAGAACCAAATCACCTTCTTTGCATTCCTTGCTCAGGGCATACTTGTAATGTAAGTACTTCATCTTATCCTTAAACAAGGATGAGCTGGAATAGGCATAAAAACCTAAACTCATCAAGTTCATTGAGTTGCTCTACCCGGAGAGTTGCTGCAACACCCCACTCAAGATTTAACTTCTTCAGCGGCCACATGGCCTTATGTTCTAACTCAACTGGAAGATGGCATGCTCTCCCAAATACCAACCGATACGGAGACATACCAATTGGAGTCTTATAAGCAGTCCTGTAAGCCCACAAAGCATCATCCAGTTTCTTTGACCAATCAGTCCTATTTGCATTGATAATTTTTGACAATATGCTCTTTATCTCCCTGTTGGAGACCTCAACTTGTCCACTAGCCTGAGGATGATAAGGGGTTGATACCTTGTGATTGACACTATACTTTGCAAGCAAAGTGTCAAATGCCCTTTTGCAGAAATGAGAACCCCCATCACTAATGATCGCCCTAGGAGTGACAAACCTTGTAAAAATATTTTTCTTTAAGAAAGCCACCACACTCCGTGCCTCATTGTTGGGTAAAGCCACCGCTTCAACCCACTTGGAAACATAATCAACAGCAACCAGAATGTACGTGTTACCACATGAACTCACAAAAGGTCCCATGAAGTCAATGCCCCACACGTCAAATATCTCAACCTCAAGAATAGTGGTGAGAGGCATTTCATCCTTCTTGGAAATTCCACCAGCTCTCTGACACTCATCACATCTCTTCACAAGCTCACTAGCATCTTTATACAATGTAGGCCAATAAAAACCGCAACTGAGCACCTTTGAAGCAGTTCTCTCCCCATCGTGATGACCACCGTAGGGCGAGGAATGGCAAGCATCAAGAATACTCATTTGCTCCTCTTCGGGAACACATTTCCGGATCACACCATAATCTTAAATAGATAAGGCTCGACCCAGTAGTAATCCAAGCTATCCCATTTAAGCTTTTTTCTTTGGTTAGAAGAGAGCTCACACGGGGCAATACTGGTCACAAGAAAATTAGCAACATCGGCGAACCAAGGCATACTATTCAAAGATACGGAGAGGAGTTGTTCATCCGGGAATGAATCATTAATTTTGAGACCATCATGGGGTCTCCCCTCCTCCTCCAAGCGGGACAAGTGGTCCACCACTTGGTTTTCACACCCTTTTAGATCAACAATTTCAAGGTCAAACTCTAGAAGAAATAGAACCCATCTCATCAACCGAGCTTTAGAATCCTTCTTTGTCGTCAAGTAACGGAGTGTCGCGTGATCAGTATTAATAATCACTTTGGCACCCATGAGATAAGGCCTAAGCTTTTCCATGGCAAACACTATGGCTAGCAACTCTTTTTCTGTCATCGTGTAATTAACCTGGCATCATTCATAGTTTTGCTTGCATAATACACCGGGTGAAACATCTTGTTCACTCTTTGCCCCAAGACCGCTCCTACCGCAACATCACTTGCGTCGCACATAAGCTCAAAGGGTAAGCTCCAATTGGGTGCGGTAATTGGTTGTCAGTTTGTACTTGAGAAGTTCAAAAGCCTGCATGCATTCTTCATCAAAACACAAACCTCGCATCCTTTTCCAACAATTTGCACAAGGGATTCACAATATTTGAAAAGTCCTTGATGAACCTTCGATAGAACCCCGCATGCCCAGGAAAGCTCCTCACCCCCTTGACGGAAGTAGGAGGTGGAAGTTTTGAAATCACTTCAATCTTCGCCTTGTCCACCTCAATACCGTTCTTTGAGATCTTATGGCCGAGGACAATGCCCTCCTCGATCATAAAGTGGCATTTTTCCCAGTTAAGCACAAGATTTGTCTCTTCACATCGGGCTAGCACCTTGTCAAAATTCTTCAAGAATTCTTCAAAGGAGTCACCCACAACACTAAAATCCTCCATGAACACTTCCAAGAAGTCCTCCACCATGTCCGTAAAGATAGCCATCATACACCGCTGGAAGGTAGCCGGTGCATACACAAACCAAATGGCATCTGTGAAAATGCAAAGGTCCCATACGGGCATGTGAAGGTGGTTTTCTTTTGGTCCTCCGGAGCAATCAAAATCTGGTTGTATCCTGAGTACCCATCCAAAAAGTAGTAGTAGGCACGCCCGGCAAGTCTGTCCAACATTTGGTCAAGAAAGGGCAATGGAAAATGATCTTTGCGGATCACTTTATTCAGCTTCCGGTAGTCCATGCATACCCTCCATCCGGTGACTGTCTTAGTGGGGATCAACTCATTTTGCTCATTTGTGACCATAGTCATACAACCCTTCTTCGGCACACATTGTACTGGTGAAGTCCAAGAACTATCCGAGATGGGGTACACAACCCCTGCATCTAGCCACTTGCTCACTTCCTTCTTGACGACCTCTTGCATAGCCTCGTTCAACCTCCTTTGATGTTCCACGGAGGGTTTGGAATCATCCTCAAGTATAATCTTGTGCATACAAAAGGTGGGGTTTATCCCCGAATATCAGCTAAAGTCCATCCAATTGCCTTCTTCCTTCTTTGGAGCACCTCCAGGGTGGCATCTACCTGCACGTTAGTTAAACACGAAGAAAGAATAATAGGTAAAGTTGAACTAGGGCCCAAGAATTCATACCTGAGGTGTGAAGGCAAAGGCTTCAACTCAAATACGGGAGGTTCCTCGATCGAGGGCTTTGTTGGTGGAGTCTTTCTATTCTCAAGATCCCAGGAAAGTTTACAGGGCTCATAGGAGTAAGAACCCATTCTATGCAAAGCATTGACATACTCCACCAAACCTTCATCCTCAGTTACACCATAGTTCAACAATACAACTTCCAAAGGATCCTCCACATTGATCATGGCACTCGTGTCATCAACTATCACCTCCGTTACAAGATCCACAAAAGAGAAAACTTTAGTACTATTCGGTTGCCTCATCGATTTGCAAAGGTGGAAGACAACTTTTTCATCACTCACCCGAAAGGTGAGCTCCCCTGCTTCCACATCAACCAATGCCTTCCCTGTTTCTAGGAAAGGCCTTCCCAATATTATAGGCACCTCATAATCGACTTCGTAGTCGATAATCAGAAAATCCGCAGGCAAAATAAACTTGTCAACCCGGATCAAAACATCATAAATAATACCAAGCGGCCTCTTCATTGTTCGATCTGCCATTTGCAATCTCATTGAAGTAGCTCTCGGTTGACGAATACCCAAAGTTTTTAATACAGAGTAAGGCATCAAATTTATACTTGCTCCCAAATCACACAAGGCCTTTGCAAAATCCGCACTCCCAATGGTACATGGAATGGTGAATGCTCCGGGATCTTCAAGCTTTGGAGCCATCGAGTGCACAATTGCACTCACTTGATGAGTCATTTTGATGGTCTCAGTCTCTTAAGTAGCCTCCTTGTTTGGCTGACCTATCCACTGCACCTTCACTGAAGCTATATTCTTTGACCTCAACTTTCGAACCTGCCAATCCAAAATGGTCACCGGCTCCACATCATAAGTCAAATCACCATCCAACGGAACCGTGCTAAAATCCACAACACAAGACGTATCGCCAACATACTTCCTGAGCATGGAAACATGGAACACTGGATAAACACTCGACAGACTAGGCAGCAAGGCAAGCTTGTATGCCACCTCCCCAATCCTCTCAAGCACCTTAAAAGGCCCAATATACCGATGGCGCAACTTGCCCTTCTTCTCAAAACTCATAACACCCTTCATGGGTTAAACTCTGAGTAGTACCTTCTCCCCTACCATGTAAGCAACATCACGAACCTTCCGATCGGTGTAACTTTTATGTCTAGACTGCGGCCGTGCGAAGCCGATCCTAAATCAACTTAACCTTTTCCAAAGCATCCTGAACCAAGTCAATACACAATAGCATAGCCTCACCCGGCTCAAAACAACCCACCGGAGACCGACAGTGTCTCCCATACAAAGCCTCATACAGAGCCATCTGAATGTTTGATTGGTAGCTATTGTTGTCGAAAAACTCTGCAAGCGGAAGAAACTGATCCCAAGAACCCTCAAAGTCTATGACACAAGCTCGTAGCATATCCTCCAATATATGAATAGTGCACTTCGACGGACTGTCCGTCCGTTTGAGAATGGAATGCTATACTCAACTCAACCAGTGTGCCCAACTCTCGCTGCACTGCTCTTCAAAACTGTGATGTAAACTACGTGCCCTGATCTAAAATGATGGACACAGGCATACCGTGAAGGCGGACAATCTCGCGGATGTGGATCTCAGCCAACCGCTCTGAAGAATAAGTAGTCCTAACAGGAATTAAATGCGGGGACTTGGTAAACCAATCAACAATCACCCAAATAACATCAAACTTCCTCGAAGTCTGTGGGAGCCCAACTATGAAGTCCATGGTGATACGCTCCCATTTCCATTCCAGAATCTCAAGCCTCTGAAGCAATCCGCCCGTCATTGATGCTCGTACTTCACCTACTGTAAATTTAGGCACCGAGCTACAAATCCCACTATATCCTTCTTCATCCTCCTACACCATTAGTGCTACCTCAAGTCCTGATATATCTTTGCGGCACCCAAATGAATGGAATACCGCAAGCTGTAGGCCTGCTCATGAATAATTCACGTAGCCCATCCACATTGGGCATAGAAATTCGACCCTGCATCCTCAATACCCCATCATCCCCGATAGTAACCTCCTTAGCATCACTGTGTTGAGCCGTGTCCTTAAGGACGAGCAAATGGGGATCATCATACTGATGCTCTCTGATGCAATCATATAAGGAAGACAGAGAAACCACAAAGACTAGAACTCGACTGGGCCCCGAAACATCTAATCTTACAAACTGATTGGCCAAGGACTAAACATCTGATGTAAGCAGTATCTCACCCACTAGAATAAATGCAAGGCTGCCCATACTCACCGCCTTTCTACCCAAGGAATCGGCCACCAAATTGACCTTCCCGGGATGATACATAATGGTAATATCATAGTCCTTTAGAAGCTTCAACCATCTCCGGCTCCACAAATTCAAAATCCTTCTGTTTGAACAAGTGCTGGAGACTCCAATGATCCGCAAATACCTCACAAAACACACCATAAAGATAATTCCTCCAAATATTCAATGCATGAACGATCGCTGCGAACTCCAAATCATGAACAGGGTAGTTCTTCTCATGGGGATTCAACTGGCGTAAAGCATAAGCAATCACTCTACCCTCCTGCATCAAGACACACCCAATACCAATCCGAGAAGCATCACAATACACTGTATAAGAGCAAGATGTTGAAGGCAAAACTAGAACTAGAGTTGTGGTCAAGGCAGTCTTGAGCTTCTGAAAGCTCTCCTCACACTCATCCGACCACCTGCATGGAGCACCTTTCTCAGTCAACCTGGTCAAAGGTGTGCAATGGGTGAGAAACCCTCCACGAAGCGATGATAATATCCGGCCAAGCCGAGAAAACTCCAAATCTCCGTAGTTAACGACGGTCTGGACCAACTCTGAAGCGCCTCTATCTTCTTTGGATCCACCTTAATCCCCTCACTGGATACCACGTGCCCAAGAAAGCCACCGAACTAAGCCAAAACTCATGCTTGGAGGTTTTGGCATAAAGCTTCTCCTCCCTCAACCTCTGTAGTACAATCCTCAAATTCTGGGCATGCTTCTCCTAGCTACGTGAGTACACCAGGATATCATCAATTAATACTATGACAAATGAATCGAGATATGTCTGGAATACATGAATGTTGTTGGGGCGTTGGTCAGTCCAAAAGACATCACAAGGAACTCATAGTGACGATAGCGGGTCCTGAATGCCTCATAAGAATATCTGATTCCCAACTATTCCATAGTGATACCCAGACCTCAAATCAATGTTTGAGAACACCCTCACTCCCTGAAGCTGGTCAAATAGATCATCAATGCGCGTCAAAGGATACTTGTTCTTGATTATAACTTTGTTCAACAGCCTATAATTGATGCACATCCGTATAGTACTATTCTTCTTCTTCAAAAACAGAACCGGTGCACCCCAAGGCGACACACTAGAACTAATAAATCACTTATCAAGAAGCTCTAGAAGCTGCTCTTTAAATTCCTTCAACTCTGCTGGTGCCATACGGTATAGAGGAATAGAAATGGGCTGAGTGCCCAGCACCAAGTCGATACCAAAATCAATATTCTTGTCAGGTGGCATGCCTGGTGTCGACGCCCCCTTTTTCCTCTTTTAAAAGGCGAAATCGGGTTTACAACATTTTGGGTGGACAACTCTATTCCTTTTGGGAATTTGGGTTTGAGATTTAGAAGAGTCGCCACCTAATGATAAAGTGCATTAGGACACCAAAAAATTTAAAAGGAAGAAGAACCAGAGAATGGGTAAGGGCTTGAAATTATCTCAGGGGGAAGGTGTTAGGCACCCCCCAAGATCCACTAGTGTGGTTCCCGGCCATGTTATAATTGTGACTTTAAAACAAATAAGCATACAAGACAACTTCCACATAATGATTACAAGTAGGAATGTATAAAGGTTAAATAAGCATGCTGGAGTCAGAAAATAGGTGGTTTCATAGTTGTTTCAAAGAATGTATAAGTGCAGAAAATAAGGATCAAATAGCGAATGCGAACAATCAGACAAAAGAAGTGAAATGGGCGGAAGTTTTAAAAGGAAACAATGCTGGAAATTCAAAGAGGTTTTAGATGACGTGAAGAAAAATACAAGGTTTAAAGAGCTAAAAACTGACAGTTTAAAGAAAACAATAACGAAAGTACATAAGGAGAAGGGGTCCTAGGTTTACAAATAACATGGATCATCCACACAACACCCGGGAACCAATTATACGCGTGGTGTTATCGTGTGATCATCATATCCATGTCTACCCTTCCCACCCCATTAAGGTATTGAAGCGCGGAATAGTATCGTTACTTATTGCATGCTATTACCCGTCCCGATTCTATCAGTCCCGGAGGCATTGAGACCACTAATCCTAAAGGGGAGGGAGTTGGGGCCTTTCAAAAGTTTTAAAAGGATAAAAGTCTAGGCGACAAACAAAACACATAATCAAATAGGGGAGAATCAAACAGCAGTTACGGCTCACACAGGCCTCCTCACTTAAAAGCAAATATATAGCATGACTTCAAATACTGGTTAGGGTCTGAACTAAATTTAAAAGC
Source organism: Nicotiana attenuata (assembly GCF_001879085.1). Taxonomy (NCBI): domain Eukaryota; kingdom Viridiplantae; phylum Streptophyta; class Magnoliopsida; order Solanales; family Solanaceae; genus Nicotiana; species Nicotiana attenuata. The sequence goes on along the minus strand of NW_017674118.1, from coordinate 30,236 downwards.
GTTAGGACAGGTGGCTGATTTAGCACATATTTTCAGATAAGAAGTCCGAATTAGACCTGCCTACTGGTTGTAATTATTAAAGACTGTCAAAGTTTATTAATTACCTAAAGGTTTGCCTAGGTGAAACCTATAGGCATGATATCTGACAATGCAAAAGTATGTTGATTTTAAGGAGGCTTGCTGGTTATAGAAAAAAAACGAGTTCTGCAGATTAAACGACATTGCTACTGATTTTAAACTTGTAAACGAGCTAGACGATTCAGATTCATTAGTTATCCCTATAGGCATGCTTTCTAAGCGTGATTGACTTAGGACATTTGTAAGAGTGCAGGAATCCTATAGGCATGGTCTCTGGAGTACATTTGTTATTTTAACCTATGGATTGTTTGCCTAAGGGGAGTATGCAAAAGTGCAGAAACTTATAGGCATGATTTCCAATGCAAGTGAATAGCTTATAGGCAGGATTTCTATATGCAGTAATGAATAACTTATAGGCAGGATTTCTATATGCAGTAATGAATAACTTACAGGCAAGATTTCTATATGCAGTAATGAATGACTTATAATTGCAGAAGTAAACCTAAAGCATGATATCTACCCCATATGCATAACATGAAAGTCCTTCCCCCCATTTTACTATACACCCCATAAGTCATTACAAGGTTATTACAACTTGAATGAATCCAGAAAAGTGAATGAATAAAATACATCAGAAATTAAAATTCCAACCAATGAGAGCCTAATTCAGACTCCTAGTCTGACGAATGGAATAAACCAACTTCCAAGGACCAGATTCTCCAAAGCCTTTCTCTCATTTGGGATGTGTCAAAGTTCCAAGGAGTTTTCTGAACTCCAGGCAATGCTTACACCCCAAATATCATTGTAGAAATATAGTGCAGTGTGGAAAGGCCAGCCCTCAAATGTCCAAGTTCAGAGGGAACTCAAGGTTACCAAGGCAAGGCTCATAGGAGGGGGGCAGAACTTAGAGTCTAAGAGTAAGTGTAAGTGCAACAGAGGAGGAATTAGGGAAGGCCATGGCAGGCTAGTGGTCATGCCTAGCAATTAGGATGCTGGCACACCCCTGACCAGCCTGTCAGCCAAATCTTAGGAGTTAGGATCTATTGAAGATCAAGTTCAGACCTGAGCAGTAATTTGGGTACTGCCAGGCCAAAACCTTAACTCAGATACATAGAGGGGGACAGGGGTAGGGATTTATAATAGAAACAGTTGTAAAGAAAGAAACACACATAGCTAATCATTGAAAATGAATGGCAAAGTAAACAATAATGCTGAAACTATAAACACATAGGGGTAATGGGGTAGGGAGCAATTGTTCATAAGGAAGAGAAGCAGGCAATAACATATAGGCATTTTAAATCAGATGTTACACTTTACAAAGGGTAGAAAGTAGACATGCATACAAGACTGTAAATAAACACATTGGGGTGATACTGGAATTAATTTAGGACATACCAGTTTCAAAGAAGCAAGTAAGAGAAGCAATAGTCTTGTAAAAGCCAAAGTGCAGACAAGAAGCAAGAATGCTCTAAGTATAAGTTCAGAAGAGAATCGTGATTGTGATTTTTTAAGAGTCTGTCTCTTTCTCCTTAAGGAGTCATGTATTTATAGTGTAGAGAGCAGGCAGAAACAAGGCAAGAAATAATTTTGAAAGCTGATTGCTAATCAATTACACGAAAATCTCCCTTAATTAAGGGATTCAGATTCAAACGGGCATAACTAATTAAGGAAATAAATTAGTCAAACTCTTTTCAAAGCAGTACAAGAGGGGTAAATACATAATAGTTATTTAAGGGTAGGGTTTTGACAGTACACGGTTGTATTATTAAGGAAAGAGAGTCAATTAACAGCCACGAAATCAGAAGTCCAAATACTTGGTGTGAGTGAACCCAGTCAGAAAAAGGGGAAAGAAAGGTTTTACTTGAGGAAATTTAGTAACAATCAATCAAACCCTAAAAATAAGATTCTAATCAATCATAAGTTGGAAAACCTTTTCCGAAGAAAGAATTCATCACACATATAAAAATATACAGCCATGCTTAAACACGAAGAACTGTCATGCTATTCAGTAGAAGTGTCTAGCATAGAAAAAGTTCAGAGTCGTAAACAAAGGAGTTCAAACTCAGCTCATAGACTTAGAATGAGTCTAAAAGAGTTAAGGGTTCCAAAATAGAACCCCGGTTCAAACATTTGCTCAAACCTTGGTAAAACCCCCAAATTCTAGGGTTTCCAACTCGAATCAGAGATAAGGAGGCAACGGGCTCAGAGATTTCTTTCAGAAACTCATGAGAAAGCAAACAGATACAATAGCAAATTCGAAACAACATAGTGAAGAAACTGATTTGAAGCATAGTGAGAGTAGAAGGAACATGTTCAAGAAAAACCTGGGACTTAAACAAATTCAGGAGAGAAAAGAGATAGTATAACACTTAAGAAAAATAGTAGAGGAAACATGTTTAAAGGGAACTCAAACAAGGTCCAGTAGAAGGCAAACAAAGAACTAAGAAACTTAGTAGAAAATACAGTAGAGGAACACAAGGATATCAGAAAAACATAACCAAAGAACACATAGGGAAACATAGCAAGATAAACATGTGAGAGCATGGTATAGAAACACAATAGGAAGATGAAATATAGAAAGCACAGAAGAACACGTATAGTAGTAAGAAAGCATAAGAAAGCAGTAGAAACACATGCGTGGTAAAAGGACATAAACACATAAGCACAGTGAGGACAAATACACATAGAAAAGAAAAGTCGGAAAAACACTTTGAACTTTCAGAAACCCTAAATCGGAAAGAAGTAAGTTTTGAATGAAAAAATTGGGGAAAATGTTTAAAAACTCAAGTAGAGCACAGATATAGAACAGATCTAAGAAAACAATCAGAGAAAACCTCGAATAGCTAGGGTTTCAGAGGAACCCTAAAACGAGAAAGGCTTGGAAAAGGTCCGATCTTGGTCGGAAAGGTTAGAGATAGGCTCATAGGACCAGGATACGCCGGAGCAAGGCTGGCGATGGCCGTGAAAACTCGAGCAGGCACAGGTCTGGATGAAGGCCTTCGAGGTCTAGCCTTGATTCTTCAAATATCGAGCACACAGGAGTAATGGGGAGTGAGTATAAGGTTACCATGGCCGGAGGAGCCATGATTTCCGGTGGGTCTTGAGGTCGGAGATGGTGAGAGAGGCTAGGGTTTCGAGAGAGTTCGAGAGAGGAAAGGAATTCAGGGGCGGCTGATAGAGTGAAATGAGTTAGGGTTAGGGGTTTGGGTGAATTAAAATGGTAAGGGGAAATCGTGGCCGTTGATCAGATTGATCAACGGCCTGGATTAAAAGGGATTTGGGTCGGGTGGTTCTAAATGGGTTAAGGGTTGGGTTAAATGGAATTGGGCTGGTCCGAAATTGGTTTGAAATTGGGTCAATTAGGGGAGTTAATTTGGCTATAATTGAAATGTAAATGAGGCCATATTTTACATAGCCAGTTTTTCCCTTTTAATTTATAAAAATAGTAAAAAATGATTTCAAAAATAAATTAAAAGTACTGGATCAGTTAATTAATACAAATATTAACTTAAAAATATTGGAACCAGTTTCATAATTATAAAATTCTAAAATTGCAATTGTATGCAATTTGGCTTTTAAAATACCAAATAAATTTGTAAAAATGTATAAAAAATACCCTAGCTACATTTTGGTATAAATATGAGAATAAAATAAGTTATTCACCAAAAAAAATAATTTTGGGAATAATTTTTGGTTTTTGTACTACTAAAATGGGCAATAAATTTTTTTTTATAAAATCCTTTAAAATTTAGGAAAAATACTAAAACACTTGGGCATACTTGTATATGCATACATATGCTATTTCGAAAGTATTTTGCATATAAAAAATATACGAGAAAAATTGGGTATCAACACCTGGCAGGTCTGCAGGAAACACATCTGAAAAGTCTCGCACTACCGGAACATAATCAATAGCAGGAATATCAGCACCAATGTCCCTCACAAAGGCTAAATACGACAAACACCCCTTCCCAACCATCTGTTGGGCCTTCAAATAAGTAATCACCCTGCTGGGAACATAATCTAGAGAGCCTCTCCACTCGATCCGTAGCAACCCCAGCATGCCAACGTCACGGTCTTTGCATGACAATCTAGAATAGCATGGCATGGAGATAACCAATCCATACCCAAAATAATGTTGAAATCTCTAGTCTCCAATCCCCAATAGTCACCACACATGATCGATACACACAGTCCACAACATTAGTAGTGCCCACCGACGTAGATACATGAACATATGAAACTAAGGACTCATGGAGCATATCCAAATAAAGAGCAAAATATGATGATACATACGAATAAGTAACCAGGGTCAAATAATATAGAAGCATCTCTGTGGCATATTGACACAATACCTGTGATCATTGTGTCTGAAGCAACGGCCTCTAGTCTGGCAGGAATAACATAGAATCGAGCCTGACCGCCACATGATTGGCCTCCCCCTCTAGGGCGATCTCTAGTTGCTTAAGCCCCACCCCGAGCTGGCTACGTAGGTGGTGAAGTAACTGGTGCGGAAGTCGCCGCCTGACTCCTCTACTGAAGTGGACTTCCCAAAAGCCGGGGAAAATGGCCCTTCACATGACCAAGCTCTCCACACTCAAAGCAACCCCGCTTTTACAATGGCGGCAAGTACTGAAGCGGATCCCTAGAACCAGAATAACTACTAGAGGGTCCTGGCGCAGATGAACCATGAACTGATGGAGCACGAGATGAACTCTAAGCTAGGAGAGCACTGAGAGATGACCGACCGGGGAGAGCATTGTATGAACCATGGCTAGCTGATATGCCATGATGAACCGGACGAGCCATCTGAGCGGTCCTATAAAGATGACCCCTGATACGGTGGGACTAACTCTCAGAAGAACACCGCTGAAACCACCTGATCCATATGGCCTCATGGCTTCCGTCTCCTCACACTTCTAACTACGGACCAACATTAACCGCCTAGCAATATCAACAACCTCGTCGAACATAGCACCTAATACATTCTCTCAAGTCATAACAAAGAGCAGTCCATAGCTGCGGCCACAATGAACCTCCTAATCCTCTCCCTCTATGTGGGAACCAACCAGACCGCGTGACGAGCCAACTCTAAAATATCATAGTGGCTCACAGACATGCCTTCTAGCGTAGCTGCTCAAACTGCCTATGTAACTCCTCCTTGCAGGTCGGTGGCACAAACTTCTCTAAGAAGAGAACGGAGAACTCCTGCCATGAAAGTGGTGCTGCACCGACTGGCCTTCTCCGCTCATAGGTCTCCCACCATGTGAAGGCTGCCCCCGTCAGTTGAAAAGTAGTAAATGAGACCCCACTAGTCTTGAGAATATCCTCCGTATAAAGAATCCACTGGCACTTATCAAAGAAGTACTGAGAATCTTCTGACTCAGACCGACTAAAAGATGAAGGCTTGAGCGTCCCAAACCTCTCTAGACTCTTATGCTCCTCATCTCTCATAACGGGACCCACCTAGTCCTGATTAACTACAACCAGCTAGGCTGGTACCACCCTCGGTGTCTAGAGTACCTGCACCACCTGCTCTGGAGTACGGGCAGTGGGAGTTTGAGCACCTTCCCCTGCCTGAGAAGTGGCTGGTGCGGCCTGAACTAAAACTGCATGAGCAAGGCTAGTGCAAACAGTCAATATCTAGGCTAGAGCCTCCTGAAAAACTGGAATCATAATGGGCACAACTGGTGCCTGAATTGGACCCGCCGGCTCAACCACATCTAGAATCTGCTCCTAAGCTAGAGCAACTGGTGGGTCTACAGGTGCTGCTCTAGCTGTTGTACGAGCTTCACCTCGGCCTCTACCGCGGCCCCGGCCTCTCGTGGCCCTAGCTGGTAGTACTGGTGGCTGTCCGCCCAGTCCGATAGCACGTGTCCTCACCATATGTGAGAGAATGGAATAACAAAAGTTTTGTTTCTGAAATCAACAAATCCGCACGACAATAATTCAAGGATGTGAAGTTTCCTAATAGTCTGTCAGCCTCTCGAAGATAAGTACAGACGTCTCTGTACTGATCCGCAAGACTCTACTAAACCTGCTCATGACTCGTGAGAACTATGTAACCTAGGATCTGATACCAACTTGTCACGACCCAAATCCCACATGTCGTGATGGCACCTATCGCAATACTAGGCAAGCCGACATTCATAATAAACCCATGCATTTTAAAATTTGGAAAAACATAGCCATATAAGTTTGAAAGAAAATCCCATAAATATTGAATGAAAGCACCGCAACTCAATATAGAATTTTCCTAAATCCGGGTGTCACTATGTACATGAGCATCTATACAATAACATGGTTTGTCAACTGAAACACTCTCTAGGAAGGTAGAACAGTATAGACAAAACTAAAAGATAAAGGAAGAGAGTCAAGGTCTGCGGACGACAAGGCAGCTACCTCGATAATCTCCAAACTGATAAAGCTCCAAAAATCAGCAACCATCATGCCCGAAAATACCTGGATCTGCACACGAAGTACAGAGTGTAGCATGAGTACAACCAACACAATAAGAACAAGCCTAACTTTTGGGCTGAAAGCAGTGACGAGCCCAACCAGTATAGTTCAAATACAGAGTTTAACAATGCGGAAATGATAGGAAATATGACAATAATATCTCAGAGAAACCCATATTCTGTTGGTACACAGTACAGGAATGTAGACATGCTTATAGGTTTAACAGTTAGGATCAATACTATTAAAATATGCCAAGTATGACTGATATGAGGAATATTACATCTCTATATTTACAGGCCAATATGCATATCACATGTGATAAAACACAATGAAAACCTCACGTACTTACACTCTCAGAGTGCTCAATCTGACTGTCTCAATTATCTCATCACACTCTGTAACTCAGCACTGTATGGTACCCGCTGCGGCGTGCAGCCAGATCCCATCATGAGTCAATAGTACCCACTACGGCGTGCAGCCCGATCCAATCAATATCACTCACAAACAAGCCCTCGGCCTCACTCAGTCATGAATCTCTCTAGTCTCGTGGGCTTACAACACTCATGATTAAGCAAATAACTCAACAACAAAAGAACAACCGCTATGGATCCCAACAGTACCAGCACATAGCATAAACATGATTCATAACATAAATCACATCTCAAGTGCTCTAACACATAGAGTACAGTAACAATATTCAGATAAGGTGACTACAAGTCCTACGAAGTCGACTAAGTCATAATTACTACAGTGTACACCCACACGCTCGTCACCTAGCATGGGTGTCACCTCAACACCAATCATATAACATGAAGTTCAGGGATTCATATCCTCAGAACAAAGTTTAAAAGTATTACATACCTCAAACCAAGCAAATATCTACTCCAATAAGCTCTTGCCTCGTGAATCGGCCTTTGAACGCCTCGAATCTTGCCACAAATAACTCAATACAATCAACACAAGCTATAGAATCATATCAATTCCTTATGAAAAAACTAAATTGTTAATCAAAAGTCAAAATATCAACTCAAAAAGTCAACCCCGGGCCCACGTCTCGCAATCCAACTAAAGTTATTAAATCCGACCCCCCATTCAACCACGAGTCCAACCATAACAAAATTACTCAAATCCGACAGCAAATTACCACTCAAATCCCCAATTCTTACTCTCCTACCCCTAGCACAAAACTCCTAAAATTCCATCTTAAAAACACATTAACTAGGAGGAAAATTCAATAGATATTCAATATTAATGATTAAAAATGATCAAAAGTGGCTTACCTCAAGAAATCTCGTGAAACCCCTCTCAAAAATTGCCTCCAACCGAGCTTCAAAAGTCCAAAAATGATAAAAATCTCGGAACCCTTGAATTTAAACACTACCCAGGCCCTTTCGCTTCTGCGGGCGAAAATCCTCATATACGGAATCGCTTTTGCAATGTAAACTCTGCTTTTGCAGAATTCCCGTAAGTCCTCACAGGTTCGCACCTGCGCTCCAAGTTCCGCATCTGCGAAAGCGCTTCTGCGCCCAGCCGCCCGCTTCTGTGAAGCCAGTCTCACTTACCCATCTCTGCATCTGCGGGCTCGCAGATGCGGAATACCCTCGCAACTGCGACCACTGGCCAGCCCCTTCAGGACCGCACCTGCGACCCCCTGCTCGCTTCTAGCTCGCACCTGCGACCAATCCCTCGCAGGTGCGGTCACACCAGCAAATCCCCAGCTTAAACATTCTAAGTCCACAAATTCAATTAGATTCCCATCTGAATCATTCCCAAAGACCCCGGGACCTCAATCAATTATCCCAACAAGTCCTAAAATACAATACGAAGTTAGTCAAGGCCTCAAATCATACGAAACGACATCAAAAATACAAATCGCACCCCAATTCAAGCCCAATGAAAACTAATGAATTCCAACTTCTATAATCGATGCCAAAACATATCAAATCAATTCTGATTGACCTCAAATTTTGCACACAAGTCATAAATGACACAGCGGACCTATTTCGACTCCTGAAACCAAAATCCAAGCCCGGTAACCAAAAAGCCAACTCTCGGTCAAACTTTTCAACTCTCTAAACTCTAATTTTTCGACTTTCGCCATTTCAAGCCAAAATTACCTACGGACCTCCAAATCATTATCCGGATACGCTTCTAAGTCCAAAATCACTCTACGGAGCTATCAGAACCGTTAAAACTCCATTCCAAAGCGATTTACATATAAGTCAATATCCGGTCAACTCTTTCAACTTCGGCTTCCAACCTTGAGAATAAGTATCTCAATTCATTCCGAAACATCCCGGAATCCAGCCATCCAACCCGGCAAGTCACATAACAACAATTGGGCATAGAATAAACAGTTTATGGGGAAACGTGGCTACAACACTCAAAATGACCGGCCGGGTCGTTACACGTTTATTTTTTGTATAACAAAAAATTTGTTGCAAACAATGTGTACAACGTTTTCCTTCTCATTTGTTTAATTCATGTTTAAGGTTCAAATTCCAATCGTAATCAATGGGTTTCCTTCACATATTATAAATACATAATTATTCGATCTATATTTAACGTTATTTTTTTTCTCAATTTGGAACTTTCTAGATTTTTTGTGCCACTCCTCTAATAATATAATTCTAGCAACTTTTACAATTTGAAGTCAAATTTATTTAAGAACAAAGTATATAAATTTTGATGTAATGCTTACCACTAAAATAATAAATAAGTCACATTACAATTACGTGTCCATTCAAAATCTTCCCATAAAAAATTGAAGTATTTGTTTTTCCCTCTTTTCACATCTTACTATGAGAAATATCAAAACATTTCATGCGTGATCTCCTTACGCTATGACAAGCGCATACCAACTAGTGGCGTCACGGGCGGGTCAACCACACTAGGGGCCTAAAATCAAAATAAAATGGAGGCCTTACACTTAAAATTATTTTAAAATTTATTTGAAGTGTATTTTTTTTAGCTTTGTGAGATGCAAAGTTATTTTTTGTTACAACAGATTTCTTCTAATTATTCTATTTTAGTTAATTCAGAAAATAAGTCTAAAATGACAATATTGGAGTGACTACTATGTTTTGAGAAATATTGAAGAACATACGCTTCAAATTAGTTAAATCTACTCTGAAGTAAATTTGGCTTGGTCTATGACATATAAGATGTAATTAACTTTAAATATAAAATATTCAAAAGACTTTGTGATTATCAAATCTAATTTCTGTATTTCAGTGGTTGAAAATAGTTCTTTTTAGCAATGTAATGAGTAATAAGAGACTTCAAATGAATTAATGTTGTTCAACAAATATAGTTGAAGCATTGGCATAATTAGAAACAAATGCATGAAAAATGAAAAAGGAACTTAATTTACTTACGATGGTGTCTGCACTCCCCATCTTACAGTTCTGTTAATGATAAAATTCAAGTCTAAAGGTTCCATATATAGAATTGCATAAAGTATGTTAAGTCTTAGATTCATCTCGATCTTGAGTGGCGTACATGAGTTGGGTTGGTTCGATTTTTATCAAATCAAACCAAAACAACTATGTCGGTTTGAGTTGGTTTGGATTTGTCGATCTTTTTGGATTTTTTGGGTTCTTTATACTTATGAATATTATTTCAATCTTACATGAATATTATTTCAATCTTACTTTGTTAGAGTTATAGATAAAGTTCGATAAGTGAATATATATTTAGAAAAAAAATGACAAGCATATGATCTATTAAAATATTTTTAGTAATACATGATAGTTAGTTTCTTAGTCTAATAATAATTTTTCGGTGATGTATCGTTTCAAGTTTAACCGAATTTTAATAATTAAATACAAAAATCAATATGAAACATAAACAATAATATATTTTATATAATTTTAAAAAATTATTGATAAAATGCCATTTCAAATTCAAAAAAAGATATAAGAGAGTTTAATAGATATTGACATATGAATATGGAAGAACAAATGGATTGACGCACTTCAATAACACTTGATAAGAAAGTGATGATACAGATTTGAATTAACTATTAATTAAAGTAAATAAAAATGAATATACTTTATAGTTCTATTAAATATTACATCTCATGAGAGGATCACAAATATTTCTAAACATTTTTAAAGAAAATTCTATATAAATTTTTTAAAAGTATATATATAAAACTATATATTTACAGATCGGTTTGGTTCGATTTTTTTTACTCAATACTAAACCAAATCTAATCGGAGTTTTTAATCGATTTGGTTTGACTTTTCGATTTGGTACGATTTTCTGATTTAATTTGAATACCCCTGATACCAACCTTTTGTTCTCCGAGTTCCCTGCCTTGTGTTTGACCTTTTCATCGAATGAAATAAATGACCAGGTGTACATCCAGAACAAAAAATGAAAGAAATGCGAAGAAAGAGACTTGACAGTTGAAACTTAGTAATCACAAAACCAAAAGGAAGCAAGGATAAGAAAAAGGAGACGAGGAATAAACATGTTAATCCGCCGATTTCCATTTTCTTGTGTAGCCAATTATTTTAAGAGTTTAATGTTGTGCACGACTAACATATAAATGTGTGTTTTTTTTTTGGTTGGAAAGATATGCATATTATAGATAATTAAAGAGGTACATAAGTGTTTGATGGATGTATGTAATGCATCTGATTAGTACAGCTAAAACTAGTAGAGTTTACTACTACATCACACGTACTGGAACCAAAAGTACTAGTACTACTACTAACTAACTTAGAGGATGATTTACATAGTCTTCGACGCAGCAGTCCTGCTCGATCTTGACGGTAGGAAGTTAAGACAAAATCTGGAGGTCTTGAAAAGAGTTTACAGGGAGCCTCCATTTGTGCTGCTCCATGCTTAGCCAAACAGTCTGCCACACAGTTTTGTTCTCGATAGATTTGTTGTATCATTGGCTCATGCAGCAGCTTGAGCAAGAACCTACAATCAGTAATAAGATTTGTTAATTTAACAGTAGGGGAAACAAGTAAATCTATGATGTTACCTGCATCTGTCTCAACAATCAAAGGTGAAATATTATGTTGGACAGCTAATTTAAGTCCCATAAGAAGTGCGAGTAACTCAGTGTGTAGGCTGGATCCACTTTGTGTGTGTCCTGCAAACCCTAAAACCCAGTTCCCAAGTGGGCATCTAAAACAACCACCAATACCACAATTTACTGGGCTGAATGTTGTGGAACCATCTATATTTAACTTAAAAACTTAGGTGGATGCCATTTAATGTAGAGTGGCATTGTGTTGTGAATGCCTTTCGTTGGGGTGGTAAGATAATAGAATTCCGCAGCTTGATTATAGACTAGCTGAGCATTTGGTTGGACATGAGTGTGCTCAAATAGATTGTTATTTCTTATAGTCCAAAGCTGCCATAAGGCAAATGGTAAGAGGGTGGATAAAGGGATACAGCGATAGGATGACACTGGTTGATGTGTGATGAAATTGTACCAACAATACATAGTAGTTGCATTTGCCGGGCTAATCATATGAGCGATATTTATTTTGAGTGCCATCCATAGTAATTGCGTATGTGGACATTCAAAGAAGATATGATGTATAGTCTCAATAGCAAGGCCACAGTGAGCACATAAAGGAGAGTTAAGCATTTGAATTTTGTGCAAATAGGCACCTGTGGGAAGTCTTTCATGGCATATTAGCCAAATAAAAAAGGAAATTTTTGGGGGTATTTGTAGGTGCCAAATCCATGTATAATTTACGGACACCTACCCTAAGGGAGAAGCAGGTGCTGATTGAGTTAAAGCAAGCGCAGTGTATATTGACTTCACTGAGAAGACTCCATTAGTAGTAATTGCCCAGACTAGTTTGTCATAACCAGCGTTAAGCATTGGCATATATATAGCATTGATTTGAATTGCTAGTGAGGAGGGTATCACAAAAGGCGATTTTTGAAGATGCCATTTATTGTCATGAAAGTATGCAGACACTGGTTTATTGATTTCTCCCCTTGGTAGAAGTCCATAAATATGATCACGTAGAGTAGAATTATATTCCAACCATGGTTCCGTCCAGAATTTTACATGGTGGCCATTAGTTAGATTCCATTGGTAGCCTAGAGCACAGAAGGACCATCCCTTAAGAACATTAGACCAAATTCTAGAGCTAGGAATGGTATTTACCCTATTAATCCTCAGATGACTATGAAGTAGTACTCTTGACCAAAGCTGATTAGGGTTTTGGACTAACCTCCATGCAAGACTAGCATGTAATGCGTTGTTTTTAATTCTTAGTTTTTGGATGCCCAAACCCCCTTGTGATAAAGGTTGGGTAATCGTGGACCATTTCAGTAGATGTAATTTTTTCTTTTGAGGAATAGTCCCCACAGAAAATTCCGTTGATATTTATTCAGGACTAAAAGAATATAAGAAGGCAGGGTGATATATTGCATTACATGGTTTGGAAGACTGTTAAGAGTTGAGCGGATAAGCGTTTGTCTTCCTGCCTTTGTCAGGAAATGAGTTTTCCATCCTGTTAACTTAGTCTTAAAATTGTCAATTAGGAACTGAAAATCTGATTTAGTGGGTCTTGAATGAAAGATAGGAAAACCTAAGTATTTGCCAAAATGAGTGCCCTCCCTTATACTGAAAGAATATTGTAAATCAATTTTCAGTTGTGTAGGGCAATTTTTTGAGAAAAAAATCCTAGATTTATCAAAGTTAATTGTTTGGCCTGAGTGGGTAGTAAAAAGGTTAATATTGTTGAGTATTGATTGGCATGAGGTAGGTGTAATCTTTGAAAGTAGAATAATATCATCAGCGTAAAAAAGATGCGACAATTGAGGTCCTTTTTTACCAAGCACAATAGGGTGCCAAAGGTGATAGTCAACTTCAAAATTTATTTTCCTTGAGAGCATTTCCAAGCATAATATAAAAATATAAGGCGAGAGTGAGTCTCCTTGTCTAATACCTCTGGTAGGTGTAAAATAGTCAGTTGCAGTACCATTTATTAAAATAGCCGTAGAGGTAGTGGTAATGCATGACATTATTAACTTGATAAAGTTAGGAGGGAAATTTAGATGATGTAAAGTGGTGTAAATGAAAGACCATTCAAGCTTGTCAAAAGCTTTTTCTAGGTCTAATTTTAGTAGCATATTAGAAGTTTTGCCCTTCATTTTATGGAATCTAGTAATCAGTTCTTGTACGATGATAGCATTATCAGCCGCGCGTCTGTTTTTCTGAAAACTAGATTGAGTTTGGTCAATGAGATGCTTCAGAATTGGTTTAATTCTATTGACAATTATTTTACTAATAATTTTATAAATGGTATTACATAGACTAATAGGCCTATATTGAGCTATAGTAGCAGCCTGTTATTTTTTAGGGATAAGGCAAATAAAGGTAGTATTTATAACAGGGTCTATTTGAGATTCCTGGAAAGCCTTATGGCAAAATTGTTGTACGGAATTCCCTACTATGTGCCAATATTTCTGATAAAACACAGGGTGTAATCCATCAGGTCCAGGTGCCTTAAAAGGTTGAAAAGAGTGTAAGGCAGTAGTAATTTCAATATCCTCCAAAGGCCTATTTAACATAGTATGTTCAAGGGGAGTAACAACATTTGTGGGATACACAAATGCAGAGAAGGTAGAGTGAGGCTGTTGTGTAGTGAACAGGTGAGTATAATAAGCAATAATATCATCTCTAATTTTATGAGGTTCTGTGATCCAATTTTCACCTAGGTCCTGAATAGCCGTGATACGGTTGTTACGACGTCTATTTAAAGTGGTTAGATGGAAAAATTTAATGTTGGCATCTCCATCATTAAGCCAATTAATACGTGATTTTAATTTTCAGAAATCTTCTTCTAGTTTTAGAAGATGATTAAACTCCTGAGTAAGGTTAGTTTCTAGTGTATGTAAGAAATTACTAGTAGGGTAATGCATAGAGGTTTGAATACCCCCTATTCGTGCCAGGAGCTTTCTTTTGCGCTTAAAAATATTTCCAAATGTGGCTTTATTCCAAAGTTGGATTGATTCCTGAAAAATATTGATAGCAGGAATTAAGTAGCTATTTGCTGACCAAGATTGCCTTATAACTGTTTCAAATGCAGGGTGTATAGCCCAAATTGATTCCATCCTAAAAACATTTTTTCTAGGTAAGACACAGTGTTGTAGTTCAATTTTTAGGTGGAATATCATTAGATAGAATTATATGTACTAGTAGGTACTATTATTCATAAAAAACATGATCCGAATAATATAAATAATATTCGTTGTAATATCAGACCATATAACTTAAACCCAATAATCCCCCTTGTTTTTTGTTGCATTTGTTGCCAATTCGTCCAATCCTTCCATAAAGAAACTCGTTGCTTCAAATTTTATACTTTCGTTGCACGACTCACTCAAACATGAATGGTCGATTAACTTGTATAAAAGTCAGCTGCGAATAATATTTACCGGAGGAACTCTCAACTGGGGCACGAATTTTGTTTCTTGGACCGTGTTATTTGGTAGTGTTATCTAACCAACAAAGACAAAAACATTTGAGATAACTAGAAGGTACCATCGTTTTAAAAGAATGATTTAAAACATACTGAGTCAAGATGGAGGGCTTAAAAGAAAAAGAAAAAAGAAAAAAAGGAGAGCTTCTAGGTTTGTTTGACATTGACTATTGACCAGTCAGAGATTGCGCAGCAACGATTAGGTGTTTAAGAATATTCAGAAAGTGTGATTATGTGGACCAAGTTTCCATTGAATCGAAACCCAGGTATAACGTAACTCTATAGCATGACGTGAGATTGAGTGTTCCAATGTTATATCTACGTGTTAGCATTATTATAATAATTAATCTACTAAAGTAAGGGTGGTAAGTGGGCCGAGCTGGACCCGGGACCGGTCCGGGCCCGCAGACTTAGTGGGCTAGACGGGTTAGGACCGTTAGACCCGCTAGAGGTGGGACCGGGACCGGACCGGTCCCTTGGCGAGCCAAACGGGCCCAACTGATATTTTTTCTAAACAAAAAGAGCCGTTTGGCTTTTGAAAAAAAGAGGCGTTGGGGATTTAAAAAATAGCCGTTGGCTATTTAAAAAATAGCCATTTAACCCCCAACTTAGTTTTAACCCCAGTTTTTTATTATTACACTTTTTCCCTATTTCCTACTATAAATACCCCCTCATTCTTTCATTTTCTTACAAAATCAATATCAATCTACAAAAATCTCTCTCTAATTTTCTTCTATACTTGCTACAATTGTTTACTTTATCAAAAAAAAAAAGAAAATAGTGAAAAATTTGTTAGGTTGCTACTATTGCTTACTTTATTCCAAAAAATAGTCAAAAAATGTTGAGGTTGTTATAATTTGTTAAAAAATTGTGAAGTTGGTGAATTGGAATCTTCAAGTCTTTAATGATAATCAATTTTTAACAAGTTGTTCGTCAATTCGGTAAACTCGTTCCAACTCTTAACTCTTAATATTGTAGTTTTATTTGTTTTATTTAGTTGCTATTACTTGATTAATTAATATTCTTCGATAAGAAATATTTTCGGTAAAAGTAAGAATAAGAGAAAATCCAAGATTGGCGAATCTAGTGGTACTATTGTTCCTCCTCCCCTGCCCCTGGCTCCCCGAACCAACCCCATACCTGTCCTACACCTGCTATTCTTGATACCGATAATAGTTTATTACAATTTAGCGATACTGAATTTTGCCATAATATTGTACCTGGTGAACAAATAGACCATAAATTAATGAATGCTCTCTATTCTAATAATTATAATACTATTGATGAAGATGATGATGAGGAAATTGATCTTGATGAAACTGAACCGGACGATGATACACCCACTAGTCCTGCTCCTGATGTTGACCCAACTAGTGATAATGCTGCTAATCCAAATAATGACCCATGATACTTATGTTACTGCCCCTACTTTTTCTAGAGAACCTACCAAACGGCAGAAAACATTTCCCGTTTTGCCATTTTTTACTCAACTAATTCCAAAAAATAAGGCTAAGTGTAAAACATGTAATTTTTAGTTAGCTTTTAAATATACTGGATCGCGGTCGGGGATGGGATCTTTGGCTAGAAACATAAGAACACCCTAAAGTTAACGTCAGATATCAACGTCTGAAAGCTCTGGCCAAGGGGAAAAGTGTACCTAATCCTAGTCAGGCTGACCATAGTACCGATTCAAATCAATTTCAACCGGCAATTAACACTATTATCGGGGACATTTTATATTACGATCCAAAAAAAGATCGGGAATAATTGGCAAAATGGTAACTATTATGTGCTTCCCTTATAGTTTTCCTTCTGACCCTGCGTTTGTGCATTATATTAGAATAATTTTAATCTTACTTATAAATATTTTCTTGGCACAACTGTAAAGAGTGATGTTTATATATATAAGCATGAATATGAACAATATTTGTTCTATTTATTTACTCATATAAATTATCATGTTGCTATTACAACTGATATTGGTAGAAGTAACAACGACTGTGATTACCTTACTGTTACATGTCATTGGAGTGATGAGGATTAGATAATGCAAAAGCGCATAATTGCTTATAGAATAATTGCTTCACGTCACACAGGGCTGTTTATTGCTAGCACAATTATGAATATTTGCATATATCTTTGCATTAGTGATAAAATAATGTCGGTTTCAATGGATAATGCTACCAATAACACAGATGCTATAGACTTGCTTACCAATCCGCTAAATCCTGCATTTAGTAATATTTTTCATGTTAGATGTATCTGTCATATTTACCATTTAATTGTGGGTGATTGTAGAATTTTAAATATTCAAATTGAAAATATTAAAATGGCTCTTAACTGGCTTTTTCATTCAAACCATAGAAGTAGACTTAGAGAATATTTTAAAAGATGTGATGATTGTGGCCTAAGAGAAAGAAGGGTTCCTAAACCTTGTCCAACAAGATGAAATTTAAATGTATGAAAGTTTGGTTGTTGCATATGAATATAGAAACCACATAAACTCAATGTTTAATGCACATGTAAGTGATGACGACGATTACCTTACGAATGGGGATTGGGACAATGCTAAAATGCTTGTTGGTTATTTAGAAAAATTTCATATTGCTACAAAAGAATTTTCTGGGCAATATTATACTACTATTTCTAACTGGTTAGTTTATATTGCAGAACTTGCAAATTTGTTTGTTCATTTTTCATAGGGTGGGAAAATCTATCAACTTGCTATTGATTCTATAAGAAAAAAGTTTAAAACATATGTTTCCCTATTCCCCCTATTTATGGTGTTGTTGCTTTGTTAAATTCTTGTATGAAATTAGGAGGTCTTCAATTTTGGTATGAAACTGTTTATAATGGTTTAACACTTGAAGATGATGAGTTGCCTAAACTTCCGAAAGCAAAAGCCTCAATTAGAACAAATGCTGAAACTATTTAAAATGCTTATCAAGTTGCATTAAATCATGCTAGCCCAAATGTTCCAACTCCTTCTTCTTCCGATTCTCAATCTTCTAAAAGAACTGCGGGAGTAAGAGGGCTTAGTGTTTGGGCGGCGTTTAGGGGTTCTTTTGGTTCTTATAGTAATGATTTTTCACAACTAAATGAGCTCGAAGTTTATTTGTTGCAACAACTTGAGAAAGTGAATCCCGATGTCCCTTTAATATTTTGCAATGGTGGAAGGAAAAAGAAAGACACTTTCTGGTTCTTTCAAGGATGGCCGAGACATTTTACCTATTCAAGCTTCAACTGTGGCATCAGAGAGCGCTTTCAGTCAAGTAAGACTTCAAATCGGTGATTATAGAGCGTCTACGATGGAGAGCTTGGAAAAAAGTACTTTTCAGAGATTGAATCTGTTCGGAAAGAAAAAATTGTGGACTTGCTGAATCACAACCAGAGGTAGACAAAGCTACGAAGAAATGCTAGCTAAACTTGCTAAGGATGCTGCTTCACCCGACAATGGAAGCGGCGATGACCAAGATACTTTTCCGCCACTACCAACGGAACATCCTCCGAACCTTGAAGGATTTATGAAATTGTAAGAGATAACATGTAGCTTGTATTAGCAAAAATTAGTATGTCTTATGTAACTTGTATTTTGGCACATTTTGATTAGTTCCTTTTCTTCTCAATGGTGGTATTAGCACCTTGTTGTGCTCGTTATATAGGAGGGATGAAGACTAAGAAAGATATTGCCATATTTTTGATTGCTATAATAAAATTGCAAGGCATTGCTTTGAATATTTTTCTACAATATTTTTGTCTTTAAATTTGAATTAAAAAATTAGGTCACAATTCAATAATAAATATACAAGATTGCCTTAGATATTTTTTAAATATTTTTTTGTCTCTACTTTCTATTTAATTTTTTTTAAAAAAATTACTGCTTAGCTGTTGGGCCATTTTTAGCCCGTTGGGACCGCGGGCCTGGCCCGTTTAGCTCGGGACCATGAGTTCGTGGGTCCGGTCCCTACAAAAAACACGTTTAGCCCGGGACCGTTTAGCCCGTTTATTTAAGGACCGCGACTGTGATGACCTTGACTCTGAGGCCTTGAAAACCTCATTTAGATTCACCTCAAATTGCGTGCGCAGTCCGCGCGCGTAGCCGGAAAGCTTAAATATGAAAATCTATGAAAAATTATAAAGTTTGGTTATAAAATGAGCTAATTTGACTTCGGTCAACGTTTTTGGTAAGCGGACCAGGACCCGTGATTTGACGGTCCCGGAGGGTCCGCAGGAAAATAAGGGACTTAGCCGTTTGCCCGGAAGCGAATTCCGAGGTCCCGAGCCCGAGAAATGAATTTTTGAAGGAAATTATTTTCTGAAATTGTTTAAGAAAATTTGAAATGAAATTTGATTAGAACGTGTTGGTATCGGGCCCGTATTTTGGTTCCGGCGCCCGGTACAGGTCTTATATATGATTTAAGATGTTTCTGTAAAATTTGGTGAAAAACGGACGTCGTTTGATGTGATTCGGACCTAAATTGCAAAGTTGATGTTTAAAGAAGTTTTGAGAAAATTTCATTGATCTCGAGATTTAATTTGATGTTCATAATGTTATTTTTGATGATTTGATTACACGAATAAGTCTGTAGGATGTTTTTGAGGTTTTGTGTACACTTGGTTTGGAGTTCTGAGGGCTTGGTTGAGTTTCGGGTAGGTTCCGGGGTGTCTTAGGCTTAAAAACAGAGCTGTTGCAGGCTCAGAGAGGTGGAGGACCTCTGAACAGGCCAGTGCGGTCTGCACGATATGGACTGCTGCCGCGGAGAGGCCTGTGCGGCCGCACTAGTTTTGGTGCGGTCCGCGGTGAAGAATAATTCACTGGTCCGACTTCGGAAGCCTATATCTTTTGATCTACAAGAAATGTTGAGATGATTCAAAAACGAAAGTTGTAGTCCTTCGTGTCTAGTTTCCAGAAAGGCAAAGAAATCACTATTTGGACATCTGTATGGCCAAAATACTAAGACCTGTCACTGCAGAACACAAGAAGCCTGTGCGGCCGCAGTTGATTTTGTGCGGTCCGCACAGGGCATCTGAGGGCAGTATATTTAGACGGGATTTTCAGTTATTTTTCATTTTTAAGAGCCCAAAAACATATGAGGTGATTTTTCAAACAATCTTTCTTCTCCAAATCAATTGTAAGTCGTTTTTAACTAGTTTTCTTCAATCATTAACATCTTTTAACATGATTTCAACTTCAAATCAATGAGTTTCATGGGGGAAGTTGGGCGTTTTGGGTAGAACCTAGGTTTTTCAAAAATTGGGGATTTGGACCTCGATTTGAGGTCCGATTTCAAAATAAATTACATATTTGAGCTCGTGGGGGAATGAGTAATCGGGTTTTGACCACGTGGGCCCGGGGGCGATTTTGACTTTTTGGGTAAAACTTTGGAAAACTCATTTTCATGCATTCAAATTGATTCATTTAGCGTTTATTGATGTAATTAAGTAACTTGTGGCTAGATACGAGCGAATTGCCGGAGGAATCAAGAGGTAAAGCTATAATTGAAACTTGAGTTGGTCGTGGACGTTCGAGGTAAGTGTTTGGTCTAACCTAAGCTTGAGGAATTAGGAGTTGAATCCTATTTGCTATGTGGCAATTGTTGAGTATGACGTATAGGCATGGTAACGAGTATCTATACGTTGGTATCTAACATGACCGCGGGTCCTTAAATTGTAAATATCTTGATTTCGTTGTATCTTTCATGCCTTGGTGATGATTTCTATTTGTAGTGAAAAGCTTGTGGAAAGAAATTGTGACCTCTGAACATCGAGGAGCATTGGCTCAAGTTATATTGTTATACCCCATTTAACACAGGTGAAACTAGAGTATAACATATTGGTAATTGTAGAAGTTTAATTAATTAAAGAGAGTCGCCACCTAATTATTTTAATGGTGAATTAGGACACCAATTTTAACTAAGTACTGCTTAAAGTTAACTATATTTTTACGGTCTGCTTAACCTTAGAAATTCTAGGTAAGGGTTCTAATTAATCCTATAGGGAAGGTTATTAAGGCACCCTATATGATCCGTTAATTACGATTAACCAGTCAAACTTAGGTTAACTAGTAAAAAGTGTTGCAAAAAATGTTGTCATTTATAAGTATAGATAAAAGAAAGTTAATACTAAAATGCATGTTATAGATAGTTTCCCGAACTCAGCACAAATTAACGAATGTAAAGCATTATTTGACATTAAAAATCTGACCTCTCGTTGAAGATTCAAGAGAACAACTTTCTTTTAGAAAAAAAAAAATCATTGTCTAAAAGTTCTTTAATCCAATGAAAACCAAATTCAAGGAAGATGTATGGAGCTATCCACTCGCCTAGTACTTGAAAGAAATATGTTCTTTTAAGGAAAACAAAATTTGAACTTGTTCTTTTATTATTGTTAAAAAAAAAATTGCAGATTATTATAAAGATAAAAATTTAGCCGATTTCCTTAAACTTGTTTAACGCGCGATAAACGAAAACGTAGTTCCTTCACAATTTAAAGCTCCAAACACCTTCCAAAATGCTCTGAAATCAGTAGTCAGGTCTATTAGCTTGGACTACTAAATGAAAAACTATTATTGGTGTTAAAGTTTGCACATCAAGATGCCAAATTCTACGTGATCAAACAAGCTAATTTAATTCAAACGAGTTCAAGTAATCAAGCAAGCAAATAGATGGCATAAAACGGTTAGCAAATAAACATAGGAAAGTAACATTAGACATCCAATGTTTGATCCTCTCTTCTTCTTCTCTCTTTTCTCGAGAGCCTAAATATATTTTAGGAGTAGACGAGAAATTGAAGGCGTATGCGTGCTTAATGAACAGCAGCGGCGTCGAGTCCCCACATTGGAACTCCTTGCAACTCCGGTGTATCATGCAAAACAAAGAGAGAGGAAAAGAAAGGAAACAATTAGAAGGGCAGAATTTTATTTTAACAGAGTATCAAATAAGAAACAAAAAAGAAGAAAAAAACTAAAGCAGGCCATAGATACTCATATGGTCATAGTCAAATGTAACATGTAGGCGTTTCTATATCATCAAAGTAACCATTATCAGTGCTTCACACTATCATGAGGATACTGTATGTAGACATGCTCAAGATAATCCTTAGGAGTATCTTATCTTTGGATGGTAAAATAGTTACAAGAATATAAGCTACACATATCCTTTGAACATGAGACTTAGACATATCAGCAAATGTTTTACAATGTGAGGATACCATACATTGACATATCTTCTTCACTTAAAATCCTAAAGATATGGCTTTCAGGCATGGCTATAACGTCTACAACATGAAATAGGGGCGAGACCTTCAAATATGTTACCAAGATTTCCAAAATGATAGAATTGTATTTAATCTGTCAACTTAACAGAATATGGACGACCATATGGGATAAAATATTTAAACTAATACTTAACTTGAACCCGAAATTTCAGTTATGAGAGAAAGACCCTACAACATGGCTTTCAAATTAACATTTGAACTTATCAAGAACTTTGTAGCAACATTTCCCATAAGTATCCTATTTAATTCATGTAAAAGAAAAAATAAATTTCCTATAGTCATGGTGTCTTATAGACTATATAAAATGTGAATACCAATTTGCAAAAAAAAAAAACGACTTTCCTACTGTATATTTGCTAAGCAAATCTAAGCATGTATCCCTTAAGATTATATTACCATATCATTCTCGTTCTAACATTGAAACTAAGCAGTGGCCCCAAACAACATGATTTTCTAATATCCATCTTATAGCTAAGCTAAAAAAAAAAATACATGCAATTATATATGTGCCTGAGACATGGCTTCTAAAAGGGACAACTCTATTGTCACATTTATATGACAGAGGAGCAAAACATATTTTTAAAACGGCTGCTACTTAAAATTCATAACAGAAAAGAACCTACAAGCATAAATAATACTTTGTAATACAAAGATCCTGAAGCATGATTTTCTAAAACACAGTAATTTAAAAATAACAAAAATAAATAGAGTGGAATCGAATTTACCTCTTATGGTGCAGTGAACTGGAACTTTCGAGGTTTTAGATCTACTCCACAAGACAAGAGTTGAGAGAAAAAATAAAAGAACTTTGAGCTCAGATTGTAAGTGCTAAAAGAAAGATCAAGATTGAAAGATTGATTTGAGAGAAATTTTTTATGGTCCCTGTTCAAGCTTTAATGAGAAGTAGGCGGCTGAAACCTAAAGTTCAAAAATGGTGGCCGCCCAAAAATAATATCCCCCCCTCACTTGTAAAAAAAATAGTATTTATAGGGGAAAAGTCTAGGGTTAATGTTCTTAGGCGGGATTGTGAATTTTTGGGCTCCAAAAGAGCCGTTTGAAATTGAATCTTTGCCATGGAGATTTTCCTACAGAGATTTCAAAAGTTTTTGGTCCTTTTCTGTTGAAGAAGATTATTATGGATCTTGGTGACAAAGATTCTTACCCAAATATGGAAGGGCAGTGATCTGCCATGACTGAAGGAAAATTGAATAGCTAACCAAAAATGACGATGGAGACAAGGGAAAGCTCTGCCATAGAAAAAAGAGGATAGAGAAAGAACAATGAAATGTTTGACTGTGGTAAATGAGGACAGAGGAGTGGGGTAGCGTGTGCCTTAGTGTGCAAGCGTGAGTTTGGCGTGTGTTTCTTATTGTTGGCGCACAGTTGGCACTGACATGGTAGTTATGTGGAGCCTATGTGGAGCTGACATGGCATAGAGTGGAGTAAGTGGGCTAGTGGGAATGGACCTACGATCTGGGCTAATTATGGGGTTGGGCTAATTGATTGAGAATGTACTATTTGAGCTTCTAGCCTCCTTTCTTCTTAGGTATTTCTTTGGGCTTCTAATAATCAATAATTATATATTAATATTAAAGAAATAAAGCAAGTAATTAACTTATTTATTATACTTAATCATAATTACTAATGTTCAACTAAAATATTAATCATAAGATACGACAAGATTTATTAAATATAAATTTCATAATATTTAAAGGTTATTGCAAAAAAATATTCTCGCTTAGTGAGATAAAAGAAGAAAAAAAAAATACTTTTTGTGAAAGTTCACAATAAATACGATTAAGGTATGAATGATAAAGACGATAGCAATAGAATTACTAATAATAATAATAATAATAATAATAATAATAATAATAATAATAATAATAATAATAATAATAATAATAATAATAATAATAATAATACTAGTAATAGTGATATTAAGTATATAATAATAATAATTACGTCTAGTTTGTGCTAATAATGGTAAAATAACTATTCTTACATTATTAGTGATACTAAAAGCTTAAAGAAATAGTTTGGAAGAAAGGAGGGACAAAATTGGATGTCAACATATATTACAAATTATGAAAGTATATGAGATGATTGAACCCCTTTGGAGCACTGGCTCAAGTGGTAAAGTGAGTTATGAAATAAAAGTGAAAGAAAGAGAAAGAGTTATTAAATCGTTCCCTTGCCGGGATATTGTTGCGTTGTTGATTATCTCCCTTGCCGGGATGTTGAGATTATTGATGTTGTTCCCTTGCCGGGATTTAATTGTTAGTTGTGTTCCCTTGCCAGGATTTCTATCATTATTTTGCTTAATTCCTTTCCCCTTTGTTTGTGATCGTTGTTTGGGTGAGGAAGAGTGTTAAAGCACGAAGGGTGATGCCGTGCATTGTTTGCTATTGTGAGGAAAGAGTGTAAAGCACGAAGGGTGATGCCGTGCCGTACGATGTACCATTCCGTACCAATTTTCATTGATTACATGGTGAGGAAAGAGTGTAAAAGCACTAAGGGTGATGCCGTGCACATCGTTATTATATGATTAATTTGGTAAGGACGAGAGTAAAAGCACGAAGGGTGATGCCGTGCAAATTGTTGATTTCTGATTCTTGTGGATATTCTAGTTATGTTGTTTCTTTCCTTACTTGATGCCTTTTTATTCGGATTGTTATCTCCCCTGCAGCATGTTTCCCCCTCCCACATTGACTTGTTATTTTCTGTATCTCTTTTTCGCTGTATATATATATATATTTGAACTACACAGGTTTATTTGGTACTCTGGTCCTAGCCTCGTCACTACTTCGCCGAGGTTAGGCTAGACACTTACCAGCACATGGGGTCGGTTGTGCTGATACTACACTCTGCACTGTGTGCAGATCCAGGAGCAGTTTTCGGACAGTAGTTGGAGGGCTTCCTTCAGTCTACCCGGAGACCCAAGGTAGACCTGCAGGCGTCCGCAGGCCCTGGCTTCTCCCTCTATTTCTATTCCCTGTTTCATTTTCTTCGTTCAGAAATAGTTTATTGTATTTTCTTCAGACCTTGTATGTAGTGACTCTTAGACAGTCTGTGACACCAGGTTTTGGGTATTTGAGGTTTTAAAAGCTGTAATAGACGTAGTCTTAAGATATATTACTGTTGACTTCCGCTTATTTATTTAAAATTCCACTATTATCATATTATGGTCTGGTATTTTGTTAAAGAGAAGAAATATGAAAGTGTAGTAATTATGTAAGGTTGGCTTGCCTAGCTCCCATTAGTAGGCGCCATCACGACTCCCGAGGGTGAAAAATCCGGGTCGTGACAAGTTGGTATCAGAGCTCTAGGTTACATGGGTCTCACAGTTCACAGACAAGCTTAGTAGAGTCTGAGAGATCGGTACGGAGACGTCTGTATTTATCCCCCAGAGGCTACAGAGTTAGGAAAAATCTCACATTTGTTCTTTTGTGTCGTGCGGTTTGGTTTCTCAACACTAATCGAATTTCTACTCTGTTCTTTCGCAGATGGCGAGAACACGCGCTTCCTCATCTTCCGATCAGCAGACCGAGCCCCCAACAGCAGCTCCCACGAGGGGCAGAGGGCAAGGCCGAGGCCGTGCCAGAGGCCGAGGTAGGGGCAGAGCTCAGCCCCGAGCAGCAGAACCAGCAGCTAAGCCTCAGGTTGACTTTGATGATAAGGTTCCGACTCCAGCAGTTCTGGTGGGCCCAGCTCAGGTCCCAGAGCTGTTTATTGCCACCCCAGTTCTTCAGGACGCTCTGGTCCGTCTAGTGGGCCTCAAGGAGAGTGTCACCAGGGCAGGTTTACTTCCTGTAGCACCTGCCGTCTCTCAGGCTGGAGGAGGAGCCCAGACTCCTGCTACTCGCACTCCGGAGCAGGTAGCTCCCCAGTTTCAGACTCCAACAGCTCCGCCAGTTGGAGCGGTTCAGCCGGGTGTGGTAGCTCAAACCGGCGATGATGCAGCCATGTGTGACGACCCAAAGGGTCATCACCGGTATTCCTACTCCCTCTGTACTTTTGAGGCCCTGGAAACCTCATTTGGGGTTGCCTCGAGTTGTGTGCGCAGTTCGGGCGCGTAGCCGGAAAAGTTTAAATATGAAATTTGTGAGAAAAATGGTTAAATCTTGGTATTTAATATATTAAGTTTGACTTCGGTCAACGTTATGGGCAAACGGACCCGGACCCGTGATTTGACGGTCCCGGAGGGTCCGTAGGAAAATATGGGACTTGGGTGTATGCCCGGAATCAAATTCCGAGGTCCCAAGTCCGAGAAATGAATTGTTGTGTGAAATTGTTTTCTGAAAATAATTAAAGAATTTGAAAGTGTTATTTGTTTAAAAGACTGTGCTGTTGGGCTCGTATTTTGGTTCCGACCCCCGGCACAAGTCTTAAATATGATTTAAGCAATTGCTGTAAAGTTTGGTTAGATTTGGACGTCGTTTGATGTGTTTTGGACTTAAAAAAACTCCAAATTTGATGTTTCATGGAAGTTGGAAGGAAATCATGAGTCTTGAGGCCTAATTCGATGTTATTTTGGCGATTTGATCTCATGGATGAGTCTAGGATGTTTTTGGAGTTATGTGCATGTTTGGTTTGGAGCCCCGAGGGCTCGGGGAGTTTTGAGTGGGTCCCGGGAGGGTCTTAGACTTAAAAGTATCAGAAATTTGCAGGTCCAGGTGTTGCAGGCCCCCAGCGCGGCCGCGGTCATTTCTGCGCGGTCCGCGCTGGAAGCCGCGCGGCTGCGGTGCATTTCTGCGCGGTCCACGTGGCTAGGTTAAGAGGGCCAGTATTCCTAGGTCGCCCAGCGCGGCCGCGTGCCATATCAGCGCGGTCCGGGCTGGGAGATTCAGTGAGTGGGAATTTTGGTCCATTCCTCCAGCGCGGCCGCGCACCAAATCAGTGCGGTCCGCGCTGGGTAGGTTCAGAGAGTGGGTTCCCCACCCTTCCTCGGCGCGGCCGCGGGGCATTTTTGTGCGGTCCGCGCCGGGTCTTCAGCACAGTATATAAAGTCGGGATTTTCAGTCATTTTTCACTTTTTTCAAAACCCAAAACATAAGAGGCGATTTTTCAAACGATTCTTCTTCTCCAAAACGATTGGTGAGTGATTTCTAACTCATTTTCTTTACTCCTTAACATCTTTAAACATAATTTCAAACTTCAAAACAAAAATGGGGAAAATGGGAATTTAGGGTAGAACCTAGGTTTTCTAAATTTGGGGTTTTTGGACCTCAATTCGAGGTCCGATTCAAAAATAACTTACATATTTGAGTTCATGGGGGAATGAGTAATCGGGTTTTGGTTCGAACCTCGGGTTTTGACCATGTGGGCCCGGGGGCATTTTTGACCTTTTGGGTAAATTGATGAAAAAGCTATAATTAGTCATTGGGTTTGAATTGTTTAGCGCATATTGATAACATGAAGTCCTTATTGCATAGATTTGGTTGAGTTGGAGCCGAATTCGAGAAGGAAAGCGATTGTGGAGGATTGTATTGGCCGTGGAAGTTGAGGTAAGTGTTTGGTTTAACCCTAGCTTGAGGGAATAGGAGTCGAGTCTTGTTTGCTAATTGTTAAATGATCGAGTACGATGTATAGGCATGGTGATGAGTTCCTATACATTGGGGTCTAGCATGACTGTGAGTCTTTATATGTGGGTTGTTTGGACATTGTTATGCCTTCCATGTTTATTTGATGGCTTCTATGCGTGGTAAACACCTTGTGAAAGATATTGTGATTGTAGAAAATTCGTGGAGCATTGGCTCGGTCTGAAATACAAATGGTGAGAGCATATGAAATGAGAAATGCCTTGGAGCTTGTCACGAGTGCTAATGAGAACTAGGATATGAAAATGAAAGAAAAAGAGAAATATCGATTTACTCTTGCATGGTTATTATCGGTTGTTTGTGTACCCTTTTTGGGATCTCCTTCCAATTACTTGTTCACTCCTTTGTCCTTTATTTGTGACTGTTGTTTGGGCAAGGTTGAGAGGTAGGCATTGTGGATCGGGTTGCACGCCGCAACAGTGATAATTGTGGATCGGGTTGCACGCCGCAACAGTGATAATTGTGGATCGGGTTGCACGCCACAATAGTTTTGAAATGTAATAGGGTCGAGTTGCGCGCCGCAACAGTTAATGATGCAAATGTGTTAAGTGTTGATATCGGTTTCTTGTTCGCCTTAAATTTTAAATTGCACCTAGATTGACTACTTTGGATTTACTGTTAGTATTGTTATCTCCCCACAGCATGTTTCCCCTCCCATACTATAGTTGCCTTGTACTTCGATTTCTGTTGTATATTTATAATCTCACAGGTTTATGTGAGGTCCAGTCTAGCCTCATCACTACTTCGCCGGGGTTAGGCTAGGCACTTACCAGCACATGGGGTCGGTTGTGCTGATGCTATACTCTGTGCATCTTTGCACACGTCCAGGTATTGAGCAGCAGCAGCAGCATTAGCACGGGGGCCAACCTTCAGTCCAGAGAGACCCGAGGTAGCTTGCAGGCGTCCGCAGGCCCGGCGTCTCCCTTCTATCTTTACATTTGGCTGTCATCTCATTGTACCCGAGATAAACAGATTATGTTTCTTTCAGACTTTGTATGTAGTACTCCTTAGATGTTCATGAGTATGTGACTCCAGTCCCGGGGTAGAGATATATGTGTTGGAACTTCTGTATTATCGATCTTTTATCTACATTTAAGTCTTCCGCTTATGATTTAATTCGTCGCCTTTATTTAATGCGGTTAATTGTTAAAAGGGAAGAGGTATTTAATTAGAATGGTTAACTAAGTTGGCTTGCCTAGCTCCTATTAGTAGGCGCCATCACGATCCTCGAGGGTGGGGAATCCGGGTCGTGACAAGTTGGTATCAGAGCTCTAGGTTACATAGGTCTCACAACTCACGAACAAGCTTAGTAGAGTCTGAGGGATTGGTACGGAGACGTCTGTACTTATCCCCTAGAGGCTGCCAAGTTAGGAAAAATCTCTCCTTTGTTCTTTCTTGTCGTGCGGTTTGGTTTCTCAATGCTAATAGAACTTTTACTCTGTTTCCTCGCAGAATGGCGAGAACACGTGCTTCCTCATCTTCAGACCAGCAGTCCGAGCCCCAAGCAGCTCCTGCTAGGGGCAGAGGATGAGGCCGTGCTAGAGGCCGAGGTAGGGGCAGAGCTCAGCCCCGAGCAGCAGCACCAGCGGCGGAGCCTCAGGTCGGTTTAGGCGAGGAGGTTCCGGCCCCAGCCCCAGCAGCGCCAGTGGGCCCAGCTCAGGTCCCAGAGGGGTTTATAGCCACCCCAGTTATTTAGGACGCTTTGGTCAGATTGGTGGGCTTTGTGGAGAGAGTCACTAGAGCGGGTTTGCTTCCAGTAGCACCAGTCACTTCTCAGGCTGGAGGAGGAGTTCAAACTCCAGCTACACGTACTCCGGAGCAGGTAGCTCCCCAGGCTCAGGTTCCAGTGGTTCAGCCAGCTGTGGCAGCTCAGCCGGGTATTGTGACTCAGACCGGCGAGGGAGCGGCTATGTCAGCAGATGCTTTGTGGAGACTAGATAGGTTCACCAAGCTCTGCACCACCACTTTCAGCGGTGCTTCTTCAAAGGACCCCCAGGATTTCTTATATAGCTGCCACGAGGTTCTTCGGAACATGGGCATTGTGGAGTCCAATGGAGTTGATTTTGCTACGTTCTGTTTATCTGGGTCCGCCAAGACTTGGTGGAGGGATTTCTGTTTAGCCAGACCAGCGGGGTCGCCAGCATTGACATGGGATCAGTTTGCAGAGTTGTTTTTGGAAAAGTTACTCCCAGTTACTCAGCGAGAGGCTCTTCGCAGGCAGTTCGAGCGTCTCCAGCAGGGCTCTCACTCAGTATGAGACTCGGTTCATTGATCTAGCACGCCATGCTCTTGTCATACTCCCCACTGAGAGGGAGAGGGTGAGGAGATTTATTGATGGTTTGATTCAGCCGATTCGTCT
>NW_017674117.1:58192-108088 GCF_001879085.1 Nicotiana attenuata | reverse complement strand
ATGGAGAAGAAGCCGGAGGAAAGCTTTAGAGACTTTGGGCTCAGATGGAGGGAGCAAGCTGCTCGAGTCAGTACCTCGATTGGTGAAAAAGAAATGGTTGAGCTTTTCCTGCAAGCCCAAGGGCCCACCTACTTCAGTCATTTGATCCCAGCCTTGGGTAAGCCTTTCAACGATGTGTTAAAAATGGGGGAAATGGTAGAAGAGGGAATCAAGTCAGGCAAAAGCATGAGTTGCTCGAAAGACATTCAGAACATCCCAGTATGCTTGGGTAGAAGAAAGAGAAACAGAAAAGATGATCCAACAGGCATTCCTGATCAACACTTCCAGCCTCGACATCGTACCCGTGAATATCCTTGTGCACCAGATGACCCTCCCCAATGCTGCTTCTCCCCACGGAATTCCCAAAGTCGTACCTCACTTTCCCGGTACCCAGGTCCACAAAACGCCTATCTATCCCCACGAGCGTATCGAAAACCTCCTGGCTTAGGTTTCCGGCCCAATCAAGCATTTAAGAACGAGAGGCTGCTGAAAAAAGAAAAGGCTTTCACTCCTATTGGAAAATCATATGCCAGTTTGTTCCAAAGGTTGAAGCAATTGGACATGTTGAAGCCGATTCAGATAAAAATGCCAAACCCTCTGTCAAAGAAGTTTGATTTTTCTCAAAGGTGCGCATATTGCTCAGATGCCCCGGGGCATGACATAGAGAAGTGTTGGAAGCTGAAGAAAGCAATTTAGAGCTTATTGATGCAGGCGACATTGTCGTGCAAAATTCGGATGCAGCAAACACTAGCCAAAGTCCATCACCTGTGCATAAATGAGACGCATATGGTGGGCATGATTTATTTTGAAAAGGAATATGAGAATTCTTCTGGGAGCCTCGGAGGTCCAAGGGCTACCAAGCTTTCAACACTATCAGAGGTTGATCTTAAGAACGAGTCGGCAAAAGGAACCCAAAAGCAGCTTGATAAGAACAATGTGATGAAGACTTGTGAAGTTCCTAGTGTTGTTGATGTAGAATTCAGTGGCTAAGATACCGTGCTTGGTAATTGGAAAGACGCTCCATTTCTTGGTCAGCTAGAGAGGAGCTTTGGTGGCTTAGTTTGTTGTCATTTCTGTTGTCCGGGTTATTTCAGGGTTGTAATCTAGATATTGTCTTGCGACTCAAACCCTTCTATTTTGTCTAGTTCCTTTGGTCGTAGTATCTTATGTGGTGTTGTCTAGGTTTGTTCTAAGGGTTGTACCCCAATGTATTATGCTTGTTTTGTTGTCCAAACTCTTTCACCGTCAGTCTAATGCAATTCTCTGTTTTCCGTTATTTCTAGTCATTTCTGTTTAGTTTTTTTCTCCTCTTATAGTTCTTTTCGTGCTGGTTCTAGTGACATGACATGCATGCGTAACTCTCAGCCTGAGCTCAAAAGTTAGTTTAGTCATGAAACATTGAAACAATTTTGAAGATGACAAGGGCACTTGAGGGAAATAAGAACATATTTGAACACTTTGAGATCATTTGAAGCCCGAACCATGTGAAACTGGGTCAGAGAGAACATAAAGAAATACTGTTGAAATGCATCATGCCGCATCGGTTTGAATCCAAAGGCAAGTTTGCCCCAAATTGACAGGGGTCGTTCGTGGTAAGGAAAGTAAAAATGTTGTCCAATGATGCTTTGTGTTTAACAAATGAAGAAGGCGAATGTGTGGATATGGTTATCAAGTCTGGCATAATCAAAAGGTGTTACGATGTTTTCTGTGGTTTGTTTAACTGTGTTGTTTGTACTTGGCATGTTTTGAAGATTGGAATGACGAAGGCATTTGTTCTGCTATCTAAACACTTTATCCTTTGTTACCCCCTTTGAGCCTTATTTATTTCCTTTCATACACCTCATTTGGAATCAGTAGCAAAGATCAGAAACGCAAGCGTGAAAGATAAGTAGGGGGTAAAAAAAGAGAAAAGAAAATAATGAAGAGAGAGAGAAGAAAAAGAAGAAGAAAAGAAAAAAAAGAAGAAAAAGAAAAAAAAAACAACAAAACAACAAAAAGAGAAAATGAAGAAAGAAAGGAAAAGAAGAGAAAGAGGAAGAAAAAGAAAAGAAAAATCACAACAGCAAAGTAATTCCTATGTCATGAACTACGTTTGACTTGATTCCGAAAGGATACGTAGGCAGCCTCTCTCTGAGGTTCAGTCACACCAAAATAAAGTCCAAAAGTCCCCAAGAAAGAAACTGGGGCAGAAGTTGTGGTTGTTGTGAGAAATCTGATTCCGAAAGTTGTAATTTTGAACCCATGTTGAATTGTTTTGAGCCTTTGATACCCCCTTCTTTCTAACCCCATCCAAAAGCCCACATTACGGTCCAAAGAAAGACCTTCCGATCAGTCTTCGAGAGATGCCAAGCCGAGCAGGTAGAGGTGAATCATATCAGGGGCAACACTCCGGTCCAAACAAGGGAAATGAATAATGGAAGAGTCTTATTGATGAAAACCCCCACAGGCACCGTAAGGCGATGAAAGCTGAAAGAAATGAAAAATGAGAGAGTCTTATTGGTAAAAACCTTCACGGGCACCTTGAGGCGACTGTAAGTTGAGAGAAAGAACGAAATGAGAGAGGCTTGATGGTGAAAACCCTTCGGGCACTACAAGTCGAATAAGGATTGTGAATCAGATTGGATAAGCGGAGCATTGAAGCCCAGTTTCACGGCGAAAAGGTACAACAAGAGCTGAACATCAGATTTGCTTGACAAAAGCGGAGGCGCTCGCCGGGTTCTGCTTTGGCGAGTAGCGGGGGCGAGGATAAGTACGCCTTTAGTTCTCTTAAGGCCTCATGCATTCTAAATTCCACTGGAGACCGTTGTCCTATTAAAGCACGTTGAAGAATTTGTGGCATCTGTCAGAGGATCGTGAGATGAACCTTAACAGGGTAGCTATACGGCCTGTTAGTTTTTGTATCTGTTTCTTGCTGGTCGATATTTCGGGTATTCCCTCGATGGATTTGATCTGGTCGGGGTTGACCTCGATGCCTCTTTGTGACGCCAGAAAACCAAGGAACTTGCCCGAGATTACGCCGAAGGCACACTTTTCGGGGTTCAGCTTCATACCGTATTGCCTTAGTATATCGAAGGCTTCCTTCAGATGCTCGATGTGGTCTTCCTTCCTTTTTGATTTGACCAACATATCGTCTATGTAAATTTCCATTGTTTTACCGAGTTGGTCCTTGAACATCTTGGTGACCAGCCTTTGATAAGTCGCCCCTGCGTTCTTCAATCCGAATGGCATGATGAAAGTGGTCTTTTCCTGGTCCTTCTCCTCCATGAGGATTTGGTCGTAACCTGAGTAGGCGTCCAGGAAGCTTAATAACTTGTGCCCTGCCGTTGCGTCGATGAGTTGGTCGATTTGAGGCAACAGAAAGGAGTCTTTTGGGCATGCCTTGTTTAGGTCCGTGAAATCTACGCACATCCGCCACTTTCCGTTTTTCTTTTTCACCATGACCACGTTGGAGACCCATTGGGGGTATTTCGACTCTCGGATGGAGCCGTTAGCGAGTAGTTTATCCAGTTCATCACTGACGACCTCGTTGATTGCGGTGTTGAATTTTTTTCTTACTTATGGTACTGACAGGTGGAGTAGGTCGACATTCAGGTTGTGCATGGCAATGTCTTTCGGGATACCTGGCATATCTGCATGGGAGAAAGCAAACAAATCGGCGTTGTTAATTAAAAATTTATGAAATTACCTGGTTCTGAGAGTTTATGGCCGATGTAAGCTTTTTTGCTGTGGTCGCGTCTAGTTGTACAGGGTCGAGGTCTTCTACCATTGATCCCATGGCTTCCATGATGTCGGGATCCTTGATGATGTCTTTTTGTTCGTCGAGTTCGGCCCCGACTTTGGTAATTGCTATGCTCCCGAGCCTATTTCCTTTAGCTGTTGGGTGTATGTACAATGCTATAACATTCTTGGACCGTGCGTTGTTCGCCTCAGATGCTGAATATCCCTCACGGAGTAGGGAGCTTGATTACTTGATATAAGCTGGATGGGATGACCCTCATGGCGTGTATCCAGGGTCGCCCTATGATGGCATTGTAAGCTGTGTCCTGGTTCATGACATGAAACGTTGTTTCTAGGGTGACGCCTCTAGCCAGAACAAGCAGCGTTATTTCTCCTGAGGTTCGCTCAACTATATTGTTAAAACCTGTTAGCGTTATGCAGCGTGGTACTATCTTGTCCTCGAGTCTCATTTGTGCGAGAACTCGAGGGTGAATAATATACGCGCCGCTCCCGTCGTCTACCATTATTCTTTTTACATCAGTATCTGAAATACGTAAAGTAATGACAAGAGCAACGAATTGAGGAAAGATCAAACCGTGGGTATCTGACTAATCGAAGATGATACTGTCTTCGAGGTCATCATACCATTCATGGGTGATTGACCGCTTCAGTTTATGTGTGGTGGTGAACTTCACGTGATTGATTGCTGCTTCGTCGCCTCTACTGATGATCATTTAGATGGTGCGGGCGGGGGAGGGTGGCTTGGAGGCCCTTGGTGTTGTTCTCGTCCGCGGCCAAAGTTGGCTCTTCCTCGGTCGCTCATCATCTCCCTTAGGTGTCCTTGGTGAAGCATGTTCACTACTTCTTGCCGTAGGGCTATGCAGTCTTCGGTCTTGTGACCCCGCTCCTGGTGAAACTCACAGAGAACGTTCGACTTTCTGTTACTTGGGTCGGACTTCATCTTTTGTGGCCACTTCACCTTCGGGTCGAGTTTCTCTAGTTCGTACACTATTTCTGAAGGGGAAACACAAAAATTGTGAGCAGATAAGAGTGGAGGCATACCTCTTTCGTTTCGCTTAGTCCCTGTGTGTGGCCCGGGCGGTCACTCTGTATGGCGAGGAGATGGTGGGATGGTTGTTCTGACATATGGTTGGTGCCTGTCCCGGTTGAGGCGTGGACCTGGGTGGTCTTTTTGGCCGTCATTACGGCGGTCTTTCCTCGACTCCATTGGACCGACGTTAGCCGTTGGGTTGGACCTATGAGGTCATCCTCATCTGCTCTCACCTCGGCGCAATAGCGTTGTGAATTTCTTCCCAAGTGATAGGGGAGTGTTTCATGAGTCTGATTAATAACTTTTTGGTTGCTCTCGACTCATTTCTGTTCAGTCCATTTTGGAAAGCTGCCACCGCCATCCCTTCTGACACATTTGGCAAGCTCATTCTTACTTTGTTGAACCGAGCGAGGAAGTCCCTGAGTCCCTCGCTAGGGGATTGCCTGACGACGAATATATCGTTCACCCTTGCCTCCGCCTTCTTGACCCCGGCGTGGGCGGTAATGAACTTTTCGGCCATTTCCTCGAACATTGTTATTGATCGTGCTGGTAATTGTGAATACCATGTCAAGGCTCCCCCTGTTAAGGTTTCGCCGAACTTCTTTAGCAACACTGATGGTACTTACTCTTTTGAGAGGTCGTTGCCTTTTACTGCTGTGAAGTAATGAATGATGTGATCTTCGGGGTCTGTTGTGACGTCGTATATCTTGGAATATGGTGGAATTTTGAAGGTCTTGGGTATGGCATATGGGGCTGCCTCCTCGTTGTATGGTTGTTTGACGAACCGGCTGACGTCCCATTTTGGTAGCAGTTTCGGGGCGCCCGGTATCTTATCGACCCTTTCTTGATGTTCCCTCATCTGGTCGCGGAGCGCTTTATTCTCATTCTCCATTTCTTCCATTTTCTTTAGAATGGCCGCAAGTGCGTCGTTACCTGCATCAACAACGGTGTGAGTGTTACCTGTTGGAAGAGCATGTCGGTCATCGGTGGTTGCTGTGGTATCCGCTTGTGCGGCGTTTCTATTTGCCCTTTGAACAGGCTTGTCGAGTATGTTTAGAGTACTTATTATCCATTCCTCCAGTAGTTTTTTCACTGCTGGTGGCGCTTCCTCGGTTGTGGACGTGGAAGCTCCCCTTTCGCATGAAGCGGTCACACTTCCATGAGGGGGGGGGGGTGAATCACTTCGTCTGGGTGTAGCGCTCGGCGTAACATTCTCCTCGTCTTCTCTGTCATCCTCATTGATGGTGTTCAAGAGGTTGGTAGTGACGCCCATTACTGTTTTCAGTCTTTCAACTCCTTTTCCTGCCATTGTTAGTTCGTGCAAACGAGAAAAAGATGGCTATCCTTTTTTATGATCTAGAAGAAACTAAGACCTTAACTAGAACCTCCCCACAGACGGCGCCAAATTGTTTGACCAAAAAGTGTTAAGCTTTTTGTTAAACTAATTAATGCGGAAATAGAGGGTGAATCCTAGTTAAACATAATAAATTCTAGATCTAAGATTGGAGGATATCAGTGGGATGAGACCGTGTTCAAGAATATTAAATATCAAGTATATGACCAATGATTGTCAACGAATGTAATAATAGAAGCACGCAATAAATGTAGTTAATGGAAATAAACGTAATAAGAATGAATTTATCACCCAAATGTTAGGTGACTTGGACGATTTTCCTCCTTGACAACAACGTGGGGTGATAGGCAATGAATATGGATAAGGAATCTTTTGATCTTGTGAATGAACAATGTTAAACGAACAATGAAACCAGTGAGTAAGATTTTGTGTGTTTTCTTCAGTCAACCCTTTACAATGTGCTTTATCAAAATGTGAAGATCCCCCTTTTGTTCTTTATCTCTTCCTTTTTATAGGAGATATTCCCGAGAAACCCAAAAAAAGTACTACAGAAAGAATATTCAATGGAATATTCCTTCTTTCTATTCTAACTTATCCTACTGTTATTTTCATACTCCCTTTGCTCGACCTCAACACTAATCTTTCTTAAGACGACTCATCGCCCTCATGCCGTGGTCGGCTTAATCCTCGACCGCGTCCATTTGTAGCTATTAAATCCAATCCAAATTTTGACCAATACCGTTCTGATGTTCGTTAGTGGCATTTCAATATTCATTTTCGATAGATCTGGAAGATGTCTTCACACCTACAAAACTTACCTAATTCCTAGAAGCTAGACATTGTTAGAATATGAGGCTCATTAAACCTTTAGCGGTACATTGTAATTTACAGTACACCTCTTATCTTAGGGGTAATCAAGCCGGTACTTGTGAATTTTGCGGCAACATCAAGTTGGAATTTATTGGACTTTTGAAGAAATTTTAGTATCTGTAACATTGAGGATTCACCGGACATCGTAAATTTCAACATAAATATGGTATGTGTATGTGTGTATACCTTGAAAATGATTATATAAACAACTTGACATCTTACACACTGAAAGCCTTTATGGGGCATTGGCTGAACAAACTAGTGGTGCCCGTCGTATTAAAATATTGGGTCCGTCCTTGATTGTAACACATTTTAATCGATGATCGGAGAATAGCGTTATAAAAATGGGACCCAAAAAATATGTAAGCAACATGAGCTTGCAGGAGGGCCAATCAAATCAACCGAGAAAATAAGCTGGGATTTCTTTATTTAGTTAGTTGAGAAGCCAGGAAAAGGAAAAAATGACTATTCATTAATCGGAAAAGGGCCAGATATATCCCTCTACTTTCATTTATTATTTTATACTGTCCCCCGTTATACTTTTGGTTCAAATATACCCCTTGCCGTCCATCAAAGTTTTATATTTGTCCCTATTTTAACGGCCAAGACACGTGGCGTCTTCTGAGAGATTGAATCAACCCAACATTAAAAAAGAATCCAACCTAGACTCGTTACCCATGACCCGCCTGACCCTATTCCCCTTTTACTCTTCTTAATCACAAGCATCCACATACTTCTCTTCTTTTTCATCAATTTCATGGAGTACTAAACATGGAGTCACTATTTGTGATGACCCAAAGGGTCATCTTGTATTTTAGAATTCGAATTCGGGTTCCGAGGTCTTGAAAACCTTATTTTCTTTTTCCTCAATTTGCGTGCACAGTCCGGGCGCATTTCCGGAAAGCTTTTAAGCAAAATTTAAGAAAAATACTAAATTTGGCCTTTAAAATTGGTTAAAGTTGACTTCGGTCTATATTTTTAGTAAACGGACCCGGACCCGTGATTTGACGGTCCCGTAGGGTCCATAGTAAAATATGGAACTTGGGGGTATGCCCAGAATCGAATTTCGAGGTCCCTAGCCCGAGAAAAGAATTTTTAAAGAAAATTATTTGCTGGAAAATATAAGGACTTTTGGAAATGAAATGGTGTGTGATCTTGATTGTATCGGACCCGTATTTTGGTTCCGGAGCCCGGTACAGGTTTAAAATAATATTTAAGTCGAATCTGTAAAATTTGGTAAGAATCGGAGTTGATTTGAAATAAATCGGACCCTAGGTTGAGAAAATAGAAATTTTGAACTATCTTATGAATTTCATGAATTTGAGGTTAAATTCGTAGTTGTTGATATTATTTTGATGATTTGATCGCACGAGCAAGTCCGTATGATATTTTTAGACTTGAGTGCATGTTTGGTTTGGAGCCCCGAGGGCTTGGGTGAGTTTTGGATAGGCCACAGAATGAGTTTGGACTTAGAAATTTGTTGCAGCTGGTATTTTTGTTGCAGGCTCAGATCTCGCAATTGCGAGGTCAGGCTTCACAATTGCGAGGGCTTTATCGCAATTGCGAAGAAGCCCAGGCCAGCACTTGTTCGCAATTGCGAAGTCATCAAGGAGGGGCCAGTCATCACAATTGCGACAAATTGCTCGCAATTGCGAGGGGAGCAGACATGCAGCAGGTTCACAATTGCGAAGTGATGTTTTATACTTCAATACCACACAAGAGGTGGGGGGAGGGGTGATTTGTGTGGTGACCAATTTTTTATTAACTTGATTATGGAAGGACCTGGTTCTTCTATGTGTTCCATCGCTACTGTTGCGGAATAATAAATGTAGAAAGTAAAGAACACAAGTATTTTTACGTGGAAAACACCCGGCTCAAAAGGTGAAAAAACCACGACCTACTACTCAGTAGGATTTTTCCCAACACTTCACTAAATCACTGAGCCAAAACAACATTTACAAAACTCTTTGTAAACCTAAGGATTACCTCTAATCCCGTTGTAACAACCGGCCTCTAACTGTTGCTACAACTTCAAGTTAACTCTAACTTGAATACTCAAAGTACCTATTACAGTTGCTTCTAGATAAAGCTGAAAGGTACAATATGAAAACACCTACTACAATTGAACTAGAAATAAAGAAAGATACATAAAACTCTTTATGGAGCTGGTTCTTCAATCTGGTTCATGTAGCTTTAGGTTTGCACACTTGAATCACACACGAACTGCTTGCAAAAAGCCTTGTTATTTTGCTCTCAATTCACGTTAACTTCTGCGTTTTTTGTGCAACACATGTAATGTGAGAACATCCTGCAATTTATAGAGTTAGTAGATGAAGAAATAACTAGAGTTCTGATGCAACTCTTCCTTGGTGGAAGAGTTGTAGTTGATCTCAACTTCTAACTCCTTCCCTATCTTGGATAATGTTATCTTTGAGTAAGGAGTCCTTCTCCTTATCAATTATGCAACCTTTTCGATCAGGAGATATTAAATACACCAAGTTAAGTTTGTTTCCTTCACGTGCATCCCACATGCTCGAATCTGCCCGTTTTTGTGCACATGAGGGATGGACCTGGTTCATGCCTGAGCTTCCTTTGTCAATCTTCAAAACTAACCTTCACTTGGGCCAACAAATTCCCCCTTTTTGATGATGACAAACTTTGTGCTTTTCATAAGCTTAGGCCCTGTTTCAACTTAGCTCAACATCAACACAATGTTAGAAATATTTTTCCTGTTTATCACTTATCATCAAGGACCAGGTACATTAGGTTATAAACATCACTGTTCAAAGTGTAAAGCACAACCTTTTTTCCCCTTTTGGCATCATCGAAAAGTTGCATAAAATGTGAGATAACCAGATTTTAAAACTTACTCATGGCCACTGGGGCTACTTCAAATGCAATCATGAATTAATCATCATAAATCAAGCTAAGAATTTTAACCATCAAAGAAATATAAACAAACAGTTAGAGCAAAAGACAATGAATTTCATTGATGATTGATAAGATTCTACCACAGAGCATAAGAAGAAATAAAAATATTGAAAACATCAGCAAAAGAAACAAAATGTCTCGAATTGGGTCACTGGTTAATCTATACTACGCTTAGGATTTAAGGCTTGGAAGAGGTAGGGGCTGGGTTATTTGCTTGGAGAAGTTTCAGCATGTCTTGAAGAATTCCATCATTCTTCTCCTTTTCCCTTGCAAGCTCAGTTCTGAGAACATCTCTCTCAGATTCTACCTCAACCAATCGTGTCTTCAGCCTTGCTATCTCAATATCCTTTGCCTCACTCTCCTGTACCAAGACTCTGACTTTGCTATTGATAGGTGTCTTTTTAGATGAACCAGGTTCATTAGGAATGACATTGACTTCATAATCGCAAGCAAGCAGAGTATTAACCCCAAAATGATCCTTGCTTGTACTAACCTCCCACTTCTTCATAGGTACCTTGAAATGTGCAAGCACAGTTGTGAGAATGAAACCATAGGGAATGACATGAGTTTTGGTGCCATTGATAACCCTATCAGTAGGTCCGCGAGGGTTTCCTGTTCAGATGGAACAGGTTCATCTATATTTTTCCCAAGTTGAACCAACCCCTCAGCAGCTTCGCCAGACCCACTTCCCCTGTTTTGCTCACACTCTCTTCTATTTCAGTAAATTCCTCTCCCCAAACAACCATTGCATCAGTTTCTTTTGTTAGACCAACAGGAGTGGGTGAAGAATCAACCACTCTTGTACCCTTTCCCCTCACAGTACTCCTAGCACCCTTGCTCTCTTTTTCGTTTCCCTTTTTATTTTTACCACCAACTTCTCCAGATTCTGTAGTCTCAACACCTGCTATAGATCCTACCAGTACAAATCTATTCTCCAAATTTGCAGCAACTTCAGAAATTGTCTCAGGAGTAACTTTAGAATCAGAAGATACCTATTCAGTTTCGGAAGACATACTTTCTTCCCCCTTAGTAGCAGACTTAAATGAATCTTCAGATTTCTAGGATTCTTCTTCCCTACCTTCTTTCAATTGCTTGTTTATTTTCTTGATCTACGAGCCATCAGCGACAATCTTACGAGCCATATCTTTTCTTAGAGATTGGTGTAGATGTAGAAGGTGTGGAAGTGGTTTCCTATGGTGGTGATGAATGATTTTCAGAGGTGTTTGACATATTTGGGCTAGGGTATGGAAGAGAAAGAATTAGATTGTGTTTGGAAGATGAAAGAAGAATGAGAGTTTTTGATGGCTTGAGAGAGATGAAGTAAAGAATACACTAAAGTTGATTAATATACAAGGGAACAATTGACGGGGTAACTACAGCTTTTCAGACTCTTAGAAGTTTAATCAAACTGAAATTCAGTTTTGAAGAGACGTTGGAGTGTATCCCTAGAATCTAGGTACTTCCATTCGGTTGGGACTCTTTTGAACGAGACTGGTTCACTTGTAACGGATAAGTCCAAAAGGAGTTTGTTATTTGGTAGGACTCTACTCATGATCCAAATATAGTTATTTCAAATTATGCAGAGTGTAGAAAACATACCGTGTTATCTTGATGAATCAGGTTCTTCACTGATAATTCTCTTGTGTGAGTCTAAATTTGCCAAAATAGAGAAAATATCATTAGAGATTTATGAGTCATTCTAACACATGGCACAAGAGTATACTGTGGAAAGTATGAGACTGAGCAAGATTTAATCTAATTATACACAATTACAGACTTTCTAACCAAATTTTTTTTTCAATTATTTTTTCATTTTTTTCATTTAACCTTGAACTGGTCCTTTTAGGTGATCTTAATCATCCCTAATTCCAACCTGTTCCTCTCAAAGTGATCTCTACTTAAGGATTTTGTGAAGATGTCAGCAATTTGCTTGTCAATAGCACAAAACTCCACAGTGATCAAGCCTTTCTCATAGTTGTCCCTCAAAAAATGGTGCCTAACATCTATGTGCTTAGTTATCTTATGATGAACCGGGTTCTTTGTCATACTAATAGCACTAGTGTTATCAACAAAAAATAGGGATGCAACCAACATCAATTCCAAAGTTCAATAATGGTTGTTTGATCGACAGCAATTGAGCACAACATGAAGCAGCAGCAATATACTCCGCTTCAGCAGTAGATAAGGCCATTGAATTTTGCCTTTTGGTAGCCTATGACACAAGAAATGAACCAAGGAAGTGTGTCATACCTGAGGTGCTCTTCCTATCCACAAGGAACCCTGCATAATCAACGTCAGCATATCCCCCTAGGTTAAAATTTCTACCTTTTGGATACCAAAGGCAAAGGTCCGTGGTGCTTTTCAAGAATCTCAATATTCTCTTGACAACAGTCAAGTGGGACTTCTTTGGATTTTCCTTCCTAGTTTTGTTACTGAGGAATAGGTTCATGGACAGATTCCCTCGAG
The DNA here is from genome assembly GCF_001879085.1 of Nicotiana attenuata. Taxonomy (NCBI): domain Eukaryota; kingdom Viridiplantae; phylum Streptophyta; class Magnoliopsida; order Solanales; family Solanaceae; genus Nicotiana; species Nicotiana attenuata. The sequence continues at coordinate 95,660 of NW_017674117.1, read as the reverse complement.
GTTTGAGGATCAGTTCCTCTCTAGTCAGTTCCCCTTATCATGTTTCCCTGGGTGGAAGGACCTGTTCCTTCTTGTGATGCATCTTCAGGCTGGACTGTGGTTTCACCATTTGAATTTTTTATCGGCCCAATCTCTTCATTATCTTGTTCCTGCCTCTCAGAAAGAATGTTAGTTTAAAAAAAAATAACATATACATTTTTTTTACACACATAGTTCTTTTACTGTATATCTTATAAGCTTTACTATGTGAAGAATATCCCAAGAATACTCCCTCATCACTTCTGGGATCATACTTACCTAGGGAGTCTTTGCCATTATTGTGCACAAAGCACTTGCATCTAAATGCCCTAAGATGGGATATATTTAGCTTTCTCCCTTTAAGTGAATCATAGGGAATCTTTTAACAAGAGGTCTAGTCTTGCAACTATTTATGATGTAGCATGCAAAGCTTCTGCCGAGAAGCTATGGGGCAGTTTACTAGAAAAAGCATAGTCCTAGCCATATCTTCAAGTGTCCTATTCTTTCTTTCAACTACTCTATTTTGTTGTGGAGTCCTAGGTGAAGAAAAGTTATGATCTATGCCATGCACATCACAAAATTCAGCAAATTTAGCATTTTCAAATTCAGTACCATGATCAGACCTAATTGATGCAAGTAGATTACCTAGTTGTTTTTTGGGTTTTTCTAACAAAGGAAGTGAACATGTTGAATGCTTCATTTTTAGATGTCAGAAATAGTGTTCAAGTAAACCTAGAGTAATCATCAACTAGGGGTGGGCATCGGTCGGTTCGGTTCGGTTATAAATATTATCGGTTTATCATATCGGTTATCGGTTTACAAATTTGATAAACCGATAACCGAACCGATAAGATATCTGTTATCGATTATCGGTTAATCGTTATCGATCATTATCGGTTCGGTTATCGATTTACCCGATAAGATAACTGAATCTAGAGTTAAGCAAAAAAGAAAAGACAATTCACTGGAGTTAAGCAAAAAAAAAGGAGAATTCACATATAGTATACTACCCATTTCTGCGTTCTGTCGAGTGACCACAACTGAAGTAGTACTAATTCTTCAACAACTGTTGTCCAAATGCATTTATAATAATACAAAGTAGTAGCAATTTCACCTTAAAATTAATAAGTCCAAACGTATAGTACTAACAGTCCAAGATAAACTGGATGTTGTTCGTCAAATGCCTAACCTGAAAAAAGAAACCATAGAGCAAAACCTTGATCTGTGCATGGGCAATACTAACACAGAAATAAAAAATACCTAGAAGGCAAGAAAATGTTGTCTTGTTATCAAAGCTCAGCGTACTGCACAGAAGAATAATGTTAAAAAATATACCCGAAACTGACGAAGATTGTCGATTGAGAATTGATAAGTGCGAAGAGAAATTGGTAGTTGTTATAGGCTGCACAACGTTAGCTCACAAAATTAAGAAATGAAAAAAAACATAAAGAATCATTAACAGTCAAAAATACCAATATGAAGATGAATTTTGTTATAGAATTTAAAAGCCTAATGTATAAGACTAAAGACTTACACTAGGAGTAACTAGTAAGGTCTATGAAGAATGAAGAAGAACCAACTGAAGAGTGCGGCTGAGAAAGAACAGAATAGAATGAACTGAAGCCATAGCATATGTATATACATAAGGGTATAGTCATAATTTTATTAATTCTTATTGGGTTATCGGTTAACCCATTAACGAAATTGGCAACCCGAGGCCCGAACCGATAACCCAATAGTGAAAAAATTCTAAACCGTTACCGAACCGTTAACCCAATAACCCGATACCGATAACCCAATAAACAATTAACAGTTCGAGTTATCGGTTTTACCCGTTATATGCCCAGCCCTATCATCAACAAGCACCATAACATATCTCTTACCACCTCTGCTCAGAGTTCTCATTGGTCCACAAAGATACATATGGACCAGTTCCATCGTTCTAGTGATACTTACCATTTTCTTGCATTTAAAAGAGGATCTTACCTGCTTCACCCTTGCACAAGAATCACAAAATTCGTCTTCCTTGAACTTGATGTTAGGCAACCCTATCACCAAATCCTTGGAGACTAATTTGTTGAGTTGACTCAGACTTGCATGTCCAAGTCTCTTGTGCCAAAGGAGGGGATCATTGTCCAACACACTTAAGCAAGTGAGTTCATTTTTTGAAAGTGTGGACAAATCTACAATGTATGTATTGTTTACTCTTTTTACCTGCAAAACAATCTTGTCAGTGGTAAGATTAATCACAAAACATTTGGTAGAGGTGAATGCTACCAAGTTACCTCTATCACATAATTGTGATACACTGATTAGAATGTACTTTAGGCCATCTATCAAGTAAACATTCTCAAATAGAGTGAGAATCAGTCTTACCTACCTTTCCAACCCCAATGATCTCACCTTTCTTCCCATTTCCAAAGGAAACATACCTCCTTTGAGGTCCTCAAGTGAAAGGAACTGGTTCCTGCTTCCTGTCATATGCTTTGAACAACCATTATCCATGTACCATATTTGGCTGCTCCCCTTCACTTGGACCCGCAAAAGGAAATCAGGGGTTAGTCTTAGGAACCCAAACTAGTTTGGGTCCTTTTCTATATGCAAAAGGGTGAATCAGATTCTTTTTCGACCATCCTGGCAGCCTATTTTTCCCTTGAACAAATATTTTATTCTTTTGACTAGCCTTTTCTTTTGCATTACATTCACTTTTATAGTGACCAGTCTTACCACAGTGTGTGCAGATTCTGTTCTCAGGAAGCATGAGGTACTTGCTTTTGGGATCCCACTTAGGTGCAGGGGTCCCGTAGCCAAGTTCTCTCTTATTGCTACTATGGTGTTCATGTAGCCATGAAAGTGCATCGGAGGACCTATTCCATTTACAGGTTCTGTCTAGCTCGTGCTTAACCTTGTTTAGATCCTCCTTAAGGACTCTTATCTGCTCATCTTTTTTGTACAACTCATCTTTCATTTTTCCTACATTTTCTTCTTAAGTGAGTTGTGTGTGATCAGCTTTCTTTTTACCAGTTCCTAGTTTCAATTTTAGATTTTCAGATCTAAGCTTTAGGACAGTGGTGTCAAGTTCATGAACCTGGTTCATTAACTCAGCATTTTTACTTTCACTTTCACTAGCCCTAAGTTCCAGATTTTTGCACTTAGCTTTCAAAATCACACACTCCTTAGACAGTTGTTCCTTTTCATTGTTTAGATCCTCGGATTCATCAATGAAATCCAGGAGTAACTCAGATAGCCTTTCTTTAGACAAAAATTTAATCTTGTCTTTGAGATGAATTATACTTACCTCAGATTCCTCATCGGATTCTCCAATTGCCATAAGTGCTTGTTCATCTCCATCTTCACCCTCTGAGTCCTCATCTGAGCTTTCTCCCCAGGCAGCAACCATAGCCTTTGTTGATCCTTTGTTCTTCTTGGGTTGAACCTGTTCCTTCTTCCTGTTCCTTCGTTCAGCTCTTTCCTTCTTCCATTCAATTTCCCATTGAGGGCAATTTTTGATGTGGTGATCAGTCTTCCCATACTTGTAACACCCCTCATTGGTTTGTTTTTCATGAACCCTTGGTTTTCTGTAGCTTCCACTTCTTGAAGAACCCTTTCCTCTCATTAGGTACTTTTTGAAGTCCTTTGTGATCATGGTCATTTCATCCTCCTCTAGATCAGCACCTTCAGTGATTCTGAATGCCAGGCTCCTTTCCTTCTTGGGTGCATCCATCTTCATGGTTTGCCTTCTAAGTTCATAGGCAGTGAGATTTCCAATTAGCCCATCCAACTTAAGAGTGGCAATGTTCTTTGATTCCTGAATAGCTGTGATTATGCTTTCCCAAGAGACTGGCAGAACCCTTGTCAAAATCTTATCAACTTTGTCTTCTTCAAGAATAACCCTTCCAAGAGATTTAAGTTCATTTGTCAGTGTGGTGAGCCTTGTATACATCTCTTGGATGGTTTCCCCTTCCTTCATGGTGAAATTCTCATATTGAGAATATAGCAGTGTTCCTCTGGACCTCTTCACTTGAGGTGTTCCTTCATGAGCCACTTGCAAAGTGTCCCAGATTTCCTTAGCAGTGGTACAACTTTGAATGCTACTGTACTCGTCTGGACCAAGTCCACACACAGGCCATTTCTTGGCCTTAGCATTCTTTTCCCATTTCCTCAAGTCCACAGCATTGCAGTCAGCTCTTGTTTTTGGCACGTTTACTCTTTCAGTATTCCAGGGGACCATCAGTGACAATTTCCCATAGCTCATAGTCTTCTCCGATGATGTGATCTCTCATCCTATTTTTCCATCAAGAGTAGTACTGGCCATTAAAGAGTGGAGGCCTATCAGTGGATTGTCCTTCCCAGTTTCCAGGTGGTGCACTCATCTTGATCTGTTCCTAAGGTGTTAGCCTCTTCAAGGATAACCCGCTCTCATACCAATTGATGTTTTATACTTAAATACCACACAAGAGGGGGGTGATTTGTGTGGTGGCCAATTTTTTATTAACTTGATTATGGAAGGACCTGGTTCTTCTATGTGTTCCTTCTGCTACTGTTGCGGAATAATAAATGTAGAAAGTAAAGAACACAAATATTTTTACGTGGAAACACCCGGCTCAAAAGGTGAAAAAAATCATGACCTACTACTCAGTAGGATTTTCCCCAATATTTCACTAAATCACTGAGCTAAAACATCATTTACAAAACTCTTTGTAAACCTAAGGATTACCTCTAATCCTGTTGTAGGAACCAGCCTCTAACTGTTGCGACAACTTCAAGTTAACTCTAACTTGAATACTCAAAGTACCTATTACAATTGCTTCTAGATAAAGCTAAAAGGTACAATATGAAAACACCTACTACAATTGAACTAGAAATAAATAAAGACACATAAAACTCTTTATGGAGCTGGTTCTTCAATCTGGTTCATGTAGCTTCAGGTTTGCACACTTGAATCACACACAAACAGCTTGCAAAAAGCCTTGCTATTTTGCTCTCAATTCACGTTAACTTCTGCGTTTTTTGTGCAACACATGTAATGTGAGAACATCCTGCAATTTATAGAGTTAGTAGATGAAAAAATAACTAGAGTTCTGATGCAACTCTTCCTTGGTGGAAGAGTTCTAGTTGATCTCAACTTCTAACTCCTTCCCTATCTTGGATAATGTTCTCTTTGAGTAAGGAGTCCTTCTCCTTATCAACTATGCAACCTTTTCGATCAGGAGATATTAAATACACCAAGTTAAGCTTATTTCCTTCACGTGCATCCAACATGTTCAAATCTGCCCGTTTTTGTATACCTGAGGGATGGACCTGGTTCATGCCTGAGCTTCCTTTGTCAATCTTCAAAACTAACCTTCACTTGGGCCAATACGAAGCCTGCCTCGCATTTGCAAGCTTCGCAATTACGAAGCTCCTGTCGCAATTGCGACATCTGCACCTGAACAAAACATCATTTAGACGGGATTTTCACTTCATTCTTCATAATTTCAAAACCTAAACTCCAAAGGGCAATTTTCCTAGAGCAAGTTCTTCCCCAAATCATAGGTAAATGAATCTTAACTCTTTTTCTTCAATCTATTTCATCTTTTTACATGATTTCGCTTCAAAATCTAGGGTTTTTCATGGGAAATTGGATGTTCTTGGGAAGATATTAGGATTTTCGAATTTTGGGGATTTGGACCTCAATTTGAGGTCGGATTTCAAAACCAATTGCATATTTGAGTTCGTGGGTGAATGGGTAATCGGGTCTTGGTCCGAACTTCAAGTTTTGATTAAGCGGGCCCAGGGTCGGGCTTTAACTTTTTGGGGTAAACATTGGGGAATCTATACTCATGCATTAGAATTCTTTAGCGTTTATTGATGTTATTAAGTTAATTATGGCTAGATACGAGTGAATTGGTGGTGGAATCGAGAGGTAAACCGGTGGTTGAGCTTTGAAATACCCGTTGTCTTGAGGTAAGTATTTAGTCTAACCATGACTTGAGGGACTAGGGATCCCCGTCTTGTTTGCTATGTGAAATATCATGTGTGTGACGTAAAGGTGTGGTGACGAGTACCCATGCGTCACCAAATTACTTGTTTAGCCCATTTCTTTTCCCCGTTTCCCTATATCTTGTTTTCCTACCTTAATTGCTACTTGCTCATAAATGTTTTCATGTCTAATTGCTTCATGTTAAATGTTGTTCTCTTTATTGAATTGTTTAATTGTTTCATGTTAACTGTTGGTGTTGCCGTTGAAGTATCATTGGCTTTGTAGCTTCATTTCCCAGTTGGCTTATATTGATTCATTGGTGCCTTATGGTGCACCTTGGTTGGTCTCGTGGAGTAGTTTTTATTGGTGAAGTTTTATAATCATAGTGATATCCCATTGTGTGGATTGAGGTATGAGTAATGTGGGGGATTTGAGTTAGCTTGTGAAACTCTTGTCTTTATTCTTTGTGTTTGGTGCTGATATATATATTTGGATCGGGTTGCACGCCGCAATAGGAGGAATAAGGGTGAATTGTGATTTTCTGGTGGGATCGGGTTGCACGCCGCAACAAGGAGTAATAAGGGTGGACAAGTGGGATCGGGTTGCACGCCGCAACAAGGAGGAATAAGGGTGAATATTGATACTGTTCTTGTTTATATTATTGGATCGGGATGCGCGTCGCATCAGTTGTTGTTTTAAGTATTCATTTTTGCTGAATTCATTACTGTGATGTTGAAACACCCTTAAGGATTGGTTATAGCTGAATATTAATAGAACATTTGAGTTCCGAGATTACTTAATGCCAGTTATTACTTTATTACAATCTGTATTTCCTTTCTGTTTAGTATAAACTGTTGCAGGTTGTATATGTGTATGCCCCGCCGTAGCCTCGTCACTACTTCGTCGAGGTTAGGCTTGGCACTTACCAGTACATGGGGTCGGTTGTACTGAAACTGCACTCTGCACTACTTGTGCAGATTTTGGAGCTAGTGGCTGATCGCGAGGTTGGTTACTGTTGCTGTTTCTCGGAGACCCAAGGTAGTCCTGCAGGCGTCCGCAGGCCCTGACGTCCCCTTCTATTTTCTTTCATTTTCTGTTTTATCTATTTTCGGGACAGATGTAAACTTTTGTTCAGACCCTTATTTGTAGTATTCGTAGACTGTTCGTGAGTTGTGACACCAGTTCTAGGTGGAATTTATTACGATTTTGTTATTAGTACCAAGATAATCTTTTAAACTGTATTGTTCCGCACTTAATTCCGCTTATTTACTTTTGTTGAGCTTTAATTATTATAAGATAAAAAAAGGTGAATTATTCAGCAACGTTGGCTTGCCTAGCGAGTACAATGTTAGGCGCCATCACGGTCCCGATGGTAGGAAATTCGGATCGTGACACTATTGGAGGAGGAAAAAGCAGACGAGTCGGAACTAAAAATCGATTCAGAGTCTTGGCAGCGCCAGAATAATTGTACGCAACATTGGAAAAATATGGCCGGTGAGACAACTAGGGCTATCGGGAAACGCCTGTTGTTTCGGCGGCAGTGGTGTTGTAAGGACCAACGACGTATCTCTTTCACCAATTCTTAACAGTTTTTCCTCCAGAACGAGAATCCATGGTGGCAATGAAGGGGTGAAAAAGTAGCTGTAATGATTGAATTACAGAGCATATGTTTATCACTATTACTGAAGTTATAAGTGGGTAAACTATTAAATTTGTGGATTGAAGCATAGAGGTGGTTGTGCTGCGCAGCAGCCAAAAATTTCAATAGATGGCATGGAAATGGTTACTGAATAAGCTTCAAAAGAAAAAGAGAATGACCTGGAGCAGATGCCAGAACCATTTGAAAGGAAACAACAACTCTAGGTGTTCTGATTCGATTTGGGCAGCGACACACATTATTGCAATTTCATATAGCTACATATTTTGATAATGATCTGCCTGGACAAACCAAAAGTATGTTGATTTTCTCGAGTATCCTTTTTTGGACTGTTGGATCTTTTGAGAAGAAGAAGAGGGGTGTTTTAAGAGGGGATGGGTCCTATTGATCATGGGTTTTAGTTGGGTATGAATTTTTTAATTTTGTGGGTTAGATCTTTTGATTAAATGCTGCCACGTGTCTTGGGCGTTAAAATAAGGATAAATATAAAACTTTGATGGACGGGAGGGATATATTTGAACGGAAAGTATAACGGAGGACATGATTGAATAATAAAGAAAGATAGAGAGATATATTTGGCCATTTTCCGTTCATTAATTGGTGTGAGAAATTTTACTTTCTGTGTGGCACAAGCAATACAAGCTGTGTGAAGGTGTTCTCTTCTTGACAAGTGTGATTAGCGGACGCAAAATTTTCATAATCACCTCCTTCTGTGTTCATGCATTTCCATTCGATCCTTAATTCATGTGTCTTATTTTTCTTTTTTAATCTGCTTAAAAAGATTTCAACTAACTATATTTAAGTTGAGAAATTTCGATGAATTCCATCTCTCACACAAACGTGGCTCGCGCTCATCCTATCATAATCTCTCCACAATACTAGAATAATAGAAAGAGATTAGTTGTTTTGATGGATAATTCATTGGTTCTGTATATATTATCCGTCAAATTAAAGTTTGTATTTTAGCACCAGGATAATTAAAGAAAATATCAAAGCATCAGTCGCGACACCTTTAACATTAAAAATGAGATGAAAACGAATATATTAGAAAAAAACTACTTGATCCTAATCCATTGGAACTGATACAAAGCTCAAGGACATACGTTAACATATTGTCTTCTTTTCTACTATGACATCTACTTGTTGAAGTTTCGTTTCCCTAATTTCAAAACAGAATGACAGACTAATTCTAAAAAGCACATGTCAAAAAATGTTAAAGGGCTTAAACTTAAAGTTTATCCATGATTAGGTACCTTGCAACTAGAGTCAGAAAAAGTTAAAATAGCACGGGCTAGTCAGTTTTCGGACCGATCATTCAAAAATAGTCAGCGTTTGTCAATTCACTGAAAAATAGTCACTATTTTGCTGTAACAGAGACCCGTCCAGCATAATATACTGGAGTTCGGTGCACCTGTGTATGAACTTCCAGCATATTATGCTGGAACTCCAACACGCGGAAAGTTCCAGCATAATATACTGGAGATTCGAGCACCTGTGTATGAACTTCCAGCATATTATGCTGGACCAGTATACTTTGCTGGAACTCCAGTATTATACTGGAGTTCCAGCAAAGTATACTGGAACTCCAGTATATTGTACTGGAGTTCCAATATATTATACTGGAATATTTTCCGGATTTTGAACAGTGTTTTCGTTCAAATTTATTTTTACATGAAAAGTGCCTAAATTTCGATGACTTTTGAAACTGTAGCTATTTTTGAATGACCACTTGTAAATCTAGCTATTTCTGAATTTCTCCCTAAAAAAATTACCACAAAAAAACGTACAACTGAATTATACGACTTTATTCTCATGGTGGAAAACGAATATATCAGAAAAAAATTACGACAACTATCCATTGAATTGATCCAAAGCTAAAGGATGGTTGATCATGATTCAAGTGTTGTTTTCTCTATCATAAAAAATGATCTGAAATAGATATTGCAATTTAATTTGTCTTCCCGAGACTTTGTTGGAGTTTCTACTTATTGAAGCTCCATTTGCTAATTTCATAGCACAATAATATACCCCCGTTCCCTTTACTGACCTCGTATACTAAAAATAATTTTTTCTTTTATTTATTCATTTTAGCAAATTAAGAATTATTATTTTCTTTCAATATTATTCTTAGTATCAAGTATCCAACTTCCTTAACACCCATTTGGTTATAGATTTTGGCTATATTTTTTAATTTTATTTTTGAAAATACTGTTTGTTTATGGAACATGATCAATTTTAAAAAAAAATTGATTTTTTTTTTCAAGTTCCCAAGAATTGGTTTAGGGAAGTTTTTTGGTGAATTTTTTTCTTCCGCTCACAAAACTTCAAGTTTTTTCCAAATAAAATGCATGTCGAAATACAACTTCAACTTCCAAAAATTATTTTTCAACACAACTTCAAAAACTCTTTTTTCAAGTTTCAACCAAATCTATGTCCAAACGCTAGCTAAACTTATTGGAGGAGTTACAACTTCAATATTTATTAACAAGGGCAATTTAGTAAAATAAATCCTCAATAGTAAATAATTTCTTAAGAGCATGTCTAGTCAATAGAGGATTAGTACAAAGAAACGGAGGGAATAGTACTTAATTTTAATTAGAATTTGAAAATAAAAAATGCAAGGACTTAACATCTATCCAAGGTTAGGCGCTTTACGACTAATCTAAAAGCTCATGATAATCAAACAACTTCACCCAAAACTGGAGCCCCAAATGGCTACGTAGTACAAAAGCACTAGTATTTGTTTTTGTTCTAGTTGCTCTGAATAATCAAACTTCTCAATTCAATTTACTTGAATAACTCAACGTTCTTTAGCCGCCTGTAAATTGCTGTTGTACTAAGTAGACTAAAACCTTTGACATTACTTCTAACGTAGTACTTATAAATACATCAGCTGGCATCTTCATTAACTCACTAAACCAATATACACAAAACAGAAACACCAAAAATGTCTTCCTCTTTAGTATCATCAAATAATCTTCCAGTACGTGAAATCCCAGGTGACTATGGTTTCCCTATCATCAGCGCCATTAAAGATCGATACGATTACTTTTACAAACAAGGTGAAGATGTTTGGTTTCATAGCAAAGCTGAAAAATACAAATCCACTGTTGTCAAAATCAACATGGCACCAGGGCCTTTCACCTCTAATGACTACAAATTGGTGGCATTTCTAGATGCCAGCAGCTTTGTCTATATGTTTGATAACTCTCTCATTGACAAAACTGATACTCTAGGTGGTACATTCAAGCCTGGTAAAGAGTACTACGGTGGTTATCGTCCTGTTGCTTTTATCGATACTTCTGACCCTAACCACGCTGCTCTGAAAAACTACATTCTTACTTCATTCGCTAAGCGACATAACTTATTCATTCCCCTTTTCAGAAACTCAGTGTCTGATCACCTCTTTCAAAATCTTGAAAAACAGGTTTCTGATCAGGGGAAGTCAGATTTCAATGCACTTCTTCCTAATATGACGTTTGGTTTCATTTTTCGCTTGCTTTGTGACCAGACTAATCCGTCTGATACAGTTCTTGGCGCTCAAGGACCAGAACATCTTCGCAAATGGCTTTTTCCTCAGCTCATTCCATCATTGAGTGCGAGAAAACTTCCTTGCTTTATAGAAGATTTGCTCTTCCATAATTTCCTGATACCATTTGGTCTCATTAAAAATGATTACAGCAAGCTTGTTGATGCATTTAGCAAGAATGCTGGGTCCATATTAGATGAAGCTGAGAGACTTGGGATCAAAAGAGAGGAAGCTGTACATAACATACTTTTTCTCGTAGGAATTAATATGTTTGCCGGCTTGAATGCATTCTTCCCTCATCTCATCAGGTCAGTGTTGAAATTTGGACTTACGTTAATTAGTTACATCCAGAAATAGGTAGTAGTTAGTTATATATAAAAGGAGTTAATTACTCAAATGGTCACTCAACTATCTCAAGTTATCTTCTAAAGTTACTTTTCTTTCGTTTGTAACAACAAAATCACTGAACTATGCCTATTGCATTCAGAAGGTCACTCAACTAGATTTTTCAAATTTTGGATTGCCAAATACCTATTTTACCCTCTAAATTATAAATAATTATCTTTTTTTATTTTTTAAACTTTTTAATATTATGTTTTTCCCTTTTTAATTTGTATTATGGACTTGCCTATAGAATAAATAATTATTAATTATAAACTAAAAAAATAAAAAGTATTTAAGCATCTATAATGCTGGAATAATAAAATAATGATCATAGTAAAAGAATTAATTAGAATAATTTGTTTGTAATAATAATTTTAGTATTAACAACAAAAATTCAAGAATTTATTTACACAATTCAAAATGAATTTCGGGTGATATAACTTTGTGTCGTCGGAAAGTTGGTAGAAACATAATAATATAATTGAGCATAATTTTCAAGAATATATAATGTATATTAAAAAAATACCTTTATTTAATTAATTATTTTTATATTACATGTATGGAATATCTATTTTACAACCTTTATTTTCTTTCATTCTGAATTGTGTAAATAAATTTTGAATTTATGTTGTTAATACTAAAATTATTATTACTAACAAATTATTCTAATTAATTTTTTTTACTATGCTCATTATTTTGTTATTCCGGCATTATATATATGCTTAAATACTTTCTATTTTTTTAATTTATAAATAATATTTATTTATTCTATAGGTAAGTCCATAATATAAATTAAAAAGGGAAAATCATACTATTAAAAAGTTTAAAAAAAATAAAAAGAAGATAAATGTTTATAATTTAGAGGGTAAAATAGGTATTTGGCAATCCAAAATTTGGAAAATCTTGTTGAGTGACCTTCTAAGTGCAATAGGCATAGCTCAGTGACTTTGTTGTTACAAACGAAAGTAAAGTGACTTTAGGAGATAATTTGGGATAGTTGAGTGACCATGTAAGTAATGGACTCTACATAAAAGACAAGGCTTGATCCTAATTTGATTATATGCCGGGGGAATGAGATATATATTCCTTCCCTAGATAACAAATATAGCACTAGTGTATTATAATCATTGATTACATACATGGAAAATACGATCCAAGTAATAAATAAAATATAAGTTCTAATCCTAATTTAATGATATATAGGACTATTTAACATGTTACTTTGCTTATGTGTGGGATAAGTAAGACGCATTAACTATTAGCCCGGGACAGGTAACTTTCTTTATTAATAGAGATCAAACATCTACCCTAGTTAACACAAAAATAACTGTCGTGTAAATGTTCCTTGAAAACATGGTAACTAACGGTTGTGAAAGTTGATCATAGGCTTAACCACCGACTGCTACTACTCAATCATGGAGTCCTATATAAATTTCTCACATGAACACTTTCTTTCCTCATCTGATTAGGTTTGTGGGCGAATCGGGGCCTACTCTACACGCTCGACTTGCTAAAGAAATCAGGACAGCTATTAAGGAAGAAGGAGGGGCAGTCACATTATCAGCAATCAACAAGATGAGTTTGGTCAAGTCCATAGTCTATGAAACGTTGAGGCTTCGTCCACCAGTGCCATTACAGTACGGTAAAGCTAAAAAAGATTTCATAGTCCAGAGCCATGATGCATCTTACATGATTAAGAAAGGGCAGTTCGTCGTTGGATATCAGCCCATGGCTAGTAGGGATCCCAAGATTTTCGACAAACCTGATGAGTTTGTTCCTGATAGATTCTTGGGTGAAGGAGAGAAAATGCTCAAACATGTTCTTTGGTCTAATGGAAGGGAAACAGAGAATCCAGCACCAAATAATAAGCAATGTGCAGGAAAAGACTTGGTACATCTATTGGGCAGACTAATGTTGGTGGAGTTTTTCTTGAGATATGACACTTTCACCGTGGAAATCACTCCCCTCTTTCGCGCACCAAATGTTGCAATCAAGACATTAACTAAAGCAACTTGATTTTCTGATGTATTGGATGCTTAATCAAGTCATCTAAGTGTGTGCGCGCGCATTGGTTTTCTTGCATAATTATTAAATTTTTAATTTGTATTGTATTTATTTAATTTGGTTGTTGTTGTATTTGTTATTTTTTATTGAAATGAATAAATTAGAAGAATTACACATTGTATATACTTGTCCACTATAAAAGATTGTTAGTTGTTAGCTGACTTGTTAAGACGAGCATCAAAATGTTTTTACTTTTCATTATGCTTAGTACATAGAGACCATTTGCTTTCTATATTCTGCAAAAAAAAAAATGTTTTTGCTCATTTGCTTGTAATCTCAAGCTAGTGACTGTGTCCTACACGGTACTGCCCAACCCAACTCAAATAAAGAAGAACAATATCAATTAGCTGACTGTATTACATTAGCTAACATTAGAGACTTTTATCCTGTGGGTACAATCTATAGACCCACTCTACTATTACGCTCTCTTTATAACTGAGAATTTTCCAAGGACTAGTGGCTAACAGTTCAAAACTCGGTAACTCGATTGATAATGGATCCACCCTTTTATCCTTCATCATTTAAATACCACGCTATTGTTTGCAGCAGAATTCGAAGCGCTATCATGTGCAAGAACAACAACGACTCAATAAAATCCCACAAGTGCAGTCTGGAGAGGGTAGAGTGTACGCAGACCTTACCCCTACCCAAGGGGTAGAGAGGCTGTTTCCGATAGACCATCAGGTCAAGGAGACGAAAAAGAAAATATATCAGTACCAACAACAGAAACCACAGAAATAACAACAGCATCATAAGTACCAGAAAATAGATGAAAAGCAATAACAGTAACACGTAAGACAGGCTTCGTACTATGAAAAGTGGAGGAAAAGTGTGGACATAACAATAACCACTAGCAGTCTAGGACACAACCCTATCAGACAAAGCCCTATCGTTTGCCTAAAACACAAATCACATGCTGTAATCTTACCACTAGACCAAAGCCCTAGCTAAGCACCAGTGTCTCACAAGTTGAGCTTTCAGATGAAAATCATCGAAATTTAAGATATCTAGCTAGCGTTTCGCCATAGATTCCCAAATTTGTTTTGAAAAATCTGATTTGGTTGAAGTTTGGTTTGAAGATAAAAATGTGTTTGGACATCAGTTTTCAAAACATATTTCACATTTTTTTTGAAAAAACATGAAACATGGCTTATCACAAACCATAGTCCCGAACATAAATAAATTTGGTACAAAATTATCATTTTTATAATGAACTACATAATACATTATCAGATGATCGAGAAGACGAAGCAACATTGTTACAAAATAATAAACGGTGAGCTCTTCTATAAAATACAAAAGTTTGGGGCAGTTTTTAAAAAATGTAATAGTATTATATTGGGTCAAGATTTGGAATTTGAGTTTTGGATTTTGGAAATTTATCAAAATATGGATAAAAGTTATTAACAAACATGTATTTGCAAAAAAACAATTTGGCAAAAATTTATGGCCAAACGGATCCCTAATGTTGACAAATGACAATGACAGTAAACAAGAAGAAAAATGAAGTCCAATTATCAGCAATCAATTAAAAGGTTTGAGGTTTCAGGTCAGTAATGATTGCTGCATTTGTTGAGAATAATTGATGTAATATTTATATGTGTGTAGTTGAGTTTGTTAAGCATGTAGCTGAGTTAGTTAGCTATGCAGTTGAGTTAGTTAGAGTGGCATTTTTTGTAATTAGTAGTCACACTTAGTTACACTTTCATTTTCCTCTTAGACACACGTGTATATACACTACTCAGACATGAGATAATATACAATTCATTTTCCCCAATTCCTTTTGTCTCTAGAAAAATCTTCTCTGAAGCTCAACCTAGCTCATCAATGGAGGTCTGTCGATCATTGACCTCCATCTTCGACATGGTATCAGAGCTCAGCTCATAATCTCCGATCCAGATTGAGTTCGCATCCTAGAACAATGGTCTAGAATTTGTTAACAATTAAACCATGACATACTTTCAAGAAAAAGGCATAATACATCAGAAAACTTGTCCATACACACCACAATAAAATCGTGTGGTGGAAAGAAAACACAAATACCTACTTGAAACAGCAAGAGCCCTTCTTTACCAGTCCAAGCTACCCATAAAGTACTGGGAAGAGTGCATCCTGACAGTTACCTATATAATAAATAGGCTTCCATCCACTGTTCTTAAACAAAAGCCCCTATGAACTTCTATACAATAGAAGGCCCAAATATTCACAACTCAAGAGTTTTGGCTGCCTATGCTATCCCTGTACACAGAAAACTCACAGAGACAAGTTTGAACCAGAGATAGGCCTCATGCATTTGTAGGTTATCCCTTTGGTACAAAAGGTTATAAGGTCCTAGACTTAGCCACAGAGAGGATACACATATCTTGAGATGTAGTGTTCCATGAAAATATCTTTCCTTTTGCAGTTTCTCCTGTACATTCTAATTTCCCTTCTGTGCTGCATCTAATAAATTCCAATCCATCCTGTTTTCTTCCTACATCTAGGGAGTCAAATGATTATGGCATGTATGATAAAGATGCATCAATTTCTGTCACCGATGGACCTATAACTGATACTGTTGAACCTATTCCTCCACCTAGTTCACCAGTTTCTCCATCTAGTTCAATAACACCTAATCGGTCCAATAACCCTGCCTCTCAGCCATCCACACAGGCACAGTCCACTGACCCTCAAATCATTGAGTCTAACAACCTTCAAATAAATCCTCCAAATCCCAGAAGATCAGGCAAAACCCATACTACTCCTATACATCTCAAACACTATGTGTAATCCTTACCAACTCTTCAACATCAAAACACAGAATCTGAACATCACACCATTCCCACATCTTTTAATGCAATCTGCAAGAATAAACAACATGTCTCATTTAATGTCTTACAACTTGAGAGTCATCAATTACTTAGAAACATTTCACATAATTGTGAGCCATCTTCTTATGAGGAGACATCTATGAATCCTGCTTTGCAAATGGCAATGACACGGGAATTTGAAGCTTTATATGCTAACCATACTTGGGATCTAGTTGAATTACCTGCAGGAAATAAAGTTATAGGCTGCAAATGGGCATACAAGATCAAACACAAGGCAGATGGAAGAGTAGAAAGATTCAAAGCAAGATTAGTGGTGAAGGGATACACATAAGAAGCAGGAATTGATTACATAGAGACTTTCTCACCAGTGGTAAAAATGACCACAGTCAGAACACTAATCAGCATTGCAGTGAATAGAGGGTGGAATCTCTACCAACTAGATATCAATAATGCATTTCTTTCATGGGGATCTACATGAAGAAGTGTACATGGAGGTTCCACAAGGTTTAATGGTACCTAATGAGAATCTAGTGTGCAAACTTAGGAAGTCACTATATGGTCTAAAACAAGCTAGCAGACAGTGGTATGATAAATTGACAGAATCCTTACATTCTAGGGGCTTCAAACATTCAACTAGTGATTACTCATGGTTCTACAAGAAACAGGGAACTCAGCAGTCTTTGTGGCTGTTTATGTAGATGATGTAATTCTCACTGGTACCAACTTGGAGGAAATCACAGAATTGAAAGCCTTCCTGCACAATCAATTCAGGATAAAGGATCTTGGAAAGTTACACTACTTCTTGGGGCTAGAAATGTTGTACAAGGGAGATGGAGTACTGATTTGTCAAACAAAATTCACTATGGACCTGCTGAAGGAGTATGATTGCTTGACATACTCCCATGTTAGCTCTCCACTTGATTTTACCATCAAACTGAGAAATGATGAAGGAACCTTGTTGTCTGACCCAGGGTACTACAGGAAGTTAGTTGGGAAGCTAAATTTCTTAACAAACACAAGACTGGACATAGCTTATAGTGCCTAGCATCTGAGCCAATTTATGCAGGCACCAAGGGAACCTCACCTAAAGGCTGCTGTACATGTTCTTAGATACTTGAAAAAAGATCCTACTTTAGGAATATTCTTGTCCAATGACCCTAGCTATACTGTAAGTGCATACTGTGACTCGAATTGGGCTGCCTGTCCTGATTCAAGAAAATCTGTGAGTGGGTACATTGTGTTACTTGAGGATAGTCCTATTAGTTGGAAGTCAAAAAAACAAACTACTGTCTCACTATCCTCTGCTGAGGCAGAGTATAGGTCAATTAGGAAAGTTGTTGGTGAGCTGGTATGGATAAAAAGATTACTAGAAGAGCTGACAGCCATGTGTACTAATCCTATAACTGTATTTTGTGACAGTCAAGCAGCCGTTCATATTGCAAGAAATCCTGTGTTCCATGAGAGGACAAAGCATATTGAAGTGGATTGTCATTTTGTCCGGGACAAGATACAAGATAGGCTAGTCGAACTACATCATATTTCCACCTCTGCTCAATTGGCTGACATCTTAATAAAGGCTCTTGCAGGAGTCAAGCACTCTTATCTTCTCAGCAAGTTGGCAGTGAGTTCCTCACCTCCAACTTGAGGGGGTATTGAGAATAATTGATGTAATATTTATATGTGTATAGCTGAGTTAGTTAATCATGTAGCTAAGTTAGTTAGCTATGCAGTTGAGTTAGTTAGAGTGGCATTTTTGTAATTAGTAGTCATACTTAATCACATTTTCATTTTCCTCTTAGACACACGTGTATATACACTACACAAACATGAGATAATATACAATTCATTTTCCCCAATTCCTCTTGTCTCTAGAATCTTCTCTGAAGCTCGACCTAGCTCATCAATGGAGGTCTGTCGAATCATTGACCTCCATCTTCGACAGCATTACTGACGAACCACATGAAAATGCTGTTTAATTTGAAAGGAAACCTGGGTTGGTAATATTACCTTGTCAGCATCCTAAAGAACTGGACCCATCATTCTGATAATTGATACTCCCATGCTACTCGCCTTTCAATTTCAAAGACCTACAAAGACAAGACCTGATTGGTTTCAAACTAAACCACAGGAAGAAATTTATTTCGAGGAAATACAATGCTTTTCGCCAAAATTTATGTTAAATAAAACTTCTGCAATAAAGACTAACATTATGGGAGCATTAACATGTGTGATGTGAGTGTAAATTCAGACATAATTTTGATATCTCTAATTAATATTTTGCCAATAACCACACAATTTTGTTTTTACCCGAGGTCCCAACTGATAAAGCAATCCGCATTGATAGAGTCATAGGTGGAGAAACACTTCCTACCAGGGGCGGATGTAGTTTGTTAGGAACGGATTCAATTAAACCCATAACTTTCGACGCGGAGTAAAAATCTCTGTGTAAAAATTTATTAAAATTGCAAAAATAGTAAATATGAACCCATAACTTTAAATATATAATGGGTTCAATGCTAAAATCTTTAAAAGTTGAACCCATAGAGTTTAAATCTTGGATCCGCCTCTACTTCCTACACATTTTTGTCAGTTCATATAATTTTTCTAATCCGTATCGGTTCTTAAGAAAGAACATCAATTCATATATCTTAATATATCTTCAATATTAAAGATTGGGACAAAGAGAGTAGTATGCATATCACATAATAGTCTCAAAACTAAATCCAACTTTACCTTCTGATATAAAGGCATCAATGGCGCGTCAGTAAAAGAGGCTCTACACCATTTTTTTTCACGAAAGTGAGTAGGGCACAGAGGAGGGTCGGGAAAAGGAAGTGTGGAGAAACTCGAAATGGAAGCTTCTAGAAAACGTGGGAAAAAAAAAAGGAGAAAGGGAATTGAGTTTCTGAAAAAAAGAAAAAGAAAGAGACAGGGTATTAGGAGAGTTGTAAAATCACATTTATTTTCATGACATTTTTACATTTTAAAATAATAAAAAATAAATCTGTACAGATTAGAGATTAAACCATGCAAAATGATTGCATTTCATGGACGTTAGCAGATCATCATATAAATTGCGAAAGTTACAAATATTTCTTGAATTCCTCACTTGACTCAAATTTTCTATGAGAAATGTAGATTCTTAGCCACTCCCAAAAATAATAGTCTACAAATATATATATATATATATATATATATAGGAAAATTTTTACATAAGAACAACTGGGCTCCCTACTTTTCAATTTTATAGCCCTTATTTTAATTTACAACCAACTAATCCAAAAATAATAGGCTAATACTCAATATTCAACTCCAATAGGTTCTCGAAATTACTATTTAATTTTTAAAAAAGATTATTCAAGCTTTTAAGTTAATTTTTGAATCAGTAACTGTGACTCAAATATTAGTTCAACAAACCAAATCCATTTGGATGGTGAAAATTAGATTTTTAACAAGCTTAAATATGTGGATTCAAATTTCGAATATGATTTTGTGAGAAATTTGGAGTGGGTGTTATTTAGGCTTGTTAGAAACAGTATAAGGAGGTTGTATATAAAATTTGAAGTCATTTAATAGAAATTTGGACTGGTTTTGAACAAGAATTGCAACTGAAAATCGTGAAAGAAGTTCGTCTACAGACGCATGTATAAAGGTGTATAAAAATATATAATAGTGTATAAGAAGTGTTTATACACTCATATACACTATTATACAAGATTATACATAATTATACAAAAAACTGACTTCGTCTTCTTCCTTGCGTCTTTTCTGAAATTTAACTCAAATCTACTCCAAATCACTTCAAATTTAGATTTTGAACTCCCTTTGATATTTTCAGTCAATTGGAACAACACCCAATCGAAACAACTAACAGACTCAAAAAATCATATTTTCGAAAGCAAAGCCTTGAATGGCCTTCAATGGTGGACTTCTACTCTTCAATTTTCTTACATTGCAACCAGATGACATAGGGGGAGAAGCAGTAATGGCGAACGCAATGGTTGTGAGAACACATATTTAACTCATATTTAAGAAGCAATGGTTGTAAGAACACAGATTTTGAATTTGCTAGTGCTTTCAAAATATGTACAATATGGGCTAGGTCGGGTAAAAACTTAAAAACATGGGTCATTTTTTGTTATGGTGTGAAGTTATGTGTATTTTCTTGTAATTATATATATATGTGTGTGTGTGTGTGTGTGTGTGTGTGTGTGTGTGTGTGAGAATACCCAAAGTTGAAATTGAATTACCAAAATACCCATTAAAGCTGAAAGACTATTTTACCCTTATAGTAACTATATATATTCTCCACACATATAGTGTACGAATATATAAAAATGCTCATAACCATAATAAAGCCGTTGAGCTTCTCTTACTCCTTCCCATACAGATGAAACCACAATATACAATGTATTTTATTCTATTAAACTTTGTAAGTTTTATTGGGATTTAATGTGCATTATATTAAATACATAGTACTCTTTGGAACCCAAGCAGACATTAAACGGTCTGCTTTCTCATTTTGTCAAGTTAATGAACTTTTCAAACTTTTTATTATTTCTTAGTTATACATCTCTTGAAAGACACCGTTTCATTTCCACAGTAATTTCATCCAAAAATAGTTACATGAACTAGAAAAATGTAAAACAAGAAAAAGGAGGGTCGCGCAAAGATTCTTGAAGGCAATCGGAAGAAGAGCCCATTATACGTCACATTTTTATTCAGATGGCAGGCTTAATAAAGGTTCTCTCACAGCAAACTTGCGTCTCTCATATTTAACTCCATCTTGGTGAGTTCCATATAAGTGCTTCATTGGAGTTATAATTTTTTATGTTTCATGATTCTTTGTATGTTTTATCTAGTTAATTTTTATTTTGTCTTTTATTTCCACAAGTATCCTTCAGTACTAAAATTATTTGCCTTTGTGAGGCGTTCTTTGATTACTACAAAACCTCATATTCACAGATTAACTATTTTTTTTATCTAATCTAAAATTGTTTGTCTTCAAATTTTAGAGTCTTGCTTTGGGATTTAAAGAAAACTTGTTATGGTACATTTGTACAAATTGAAATTCCAAAGATGTATCAAAGCTAAACTTTTATTTTGCCATTATCACTTTCGTAAACTTGACCTTTTAGATTCTCAATATTTAGTTGTAATTTTTTACTTATAAGTACTATTGTATTAGAACCATTTGGTAGAGAGAAAAATAAAATAGGTGCAGTGAAACCCAAAGTCAATAGAAAATTCGGAATAGATTTAATATGTTTTAATAATTAAAGTCTTGTAATATTTGTAGTTATTTGTTTGTATTATTCAAGTTTTTCCTCTGTTGACTTTTATCAAGTAAACTTACCAAAAATGATAGACAGAATTGTCGGATTAAAGTAGGAGGTCATGAAGATTGGCAAAAATTACAACTTCGATAAAAAAGGGAAAAAGGCCAAAATTGTACCCTTTCTATTGGAAATTATCCACATTAATACTCCATTTTACTTTCCGGCTAAAATAATACCTACCGTTAATAAAGTAGGAGGATTTGTACCCAACTCTAACGGATCTCCTACGTGGCAACCGGGTCCCTCATAATAATGTGCCAACCAGTCAATAAATTGCCAACTAGACTTTTTAAACCTTCCCCATTTAATAACCCGCCCCATATAATAATAACTCCCCCTATAATAACCCGCCCCATATAATAACCCGCCCCATTGGATAATAATTTCCCCTAAAAACAATCCCAACCCGGTCAAAACCTTTCACCTTCATTTCCAAAAAAATCTCTCACCTTCTCTCTTCACCTTCTCTCTTCACTGTAAAAATTGTCTTCATCGTCTTCATCGTGGATGCATACGAAGGTACCTATTTCCTTGTTAAATTTAGTAAATCGTCATTTCTTTGGTTTGTTTTTGGTATGGATGGAAGCATATCGTTGCATTTAGTTTGATTTTTTGTTTCTTTGACTAGGGTTTTGACTGATTCATGTAGATATGTATTTTTTTAGTTAGGAGGTGTGTCTGATTTTAGTTGTTTTTGTTTGCATGTGGTCTGTTCATACTCGATTTAATATTGAATTTGTTTTCCTTTTTGAGTCTTTATTACTGGTGGTTTAGGATTTGTATTTTGTATTCGAATAATCCCTATCTGGTATTTTCTTTTTGTTCCGGTTTAGGGTTTCAATTTTTTGTGGTCCTACATTGACAGAAAAGGGGTCAGATTCTGTTTAGGGTTTGTATTATGTTTCTTTGATGCTCTTATTTTGGGTGTTTGGTCCCCTATTTCTCATACAATTGTGTTGAGTTAAGAGACAAGTGGGTCAGATTCTTATTTTTTTTTGTTTTGTTTATATACTTAGTCCCACATCATCTCTTTGTTTATTGTAGTTGTGTCTTCATGTGTGGCAGCCCACTATTTTTTTGTTTGTTTATGTATTTTTGTATTCACTTTATGCCTTTATTCTATGGTCCACTTTGTCAGCATATTATATAGGTTGTAATGTTACTTTTTTTGTTAATTTTTTCCCTTTCTTATTCTGCAGCTTATATGCAATGGTCGTATTGGATCTAAGCTTTCATTATGATGGTGATTGGATATATAATCTACAAGTCTTATACTCAAGGAAGCTTGTGCACATTATTAAAGGTTTTAACTCTGACCAATTGTCTTATAACTATTTAGTAAATGAATTTACTTCTAAGTTGGGGTTTATTTAAGTTCAACAAGTAATTGTGAATGGGCCTAGTGGTAGATATTATGAAATAGAAAGTGATGAAGGTGTTAGGACTCTACTGTCTTTGGTTAATCATCAGTTTAATGCTATTGACTTCTTTGCTGTAGATGAGTGTGAGTTAAGTATTAATGTTCATAATATAGTCCAGCACATTGAGTCAAACATAATAGAACTTGATGCTGCTACTGACTGTAGTTCAGATGACAGTGAAGAACATAGCTGTCAGTCTTCTGATTCTTCAGATAATTCTGACAGTGAATCTGATTCATTAGAACTACTGCATACACAAAAAGAGAGGAAGATATCTGATAAATTGACTGAGTATAAGGAGTTACACAAGTCCATGACATTCAAAGACATTCCAGAAGCTAGAAAATTCATCAACCTGTATTCCCTTGCTAATGGTTATGGGTTAAAACAACGTAAGAGTTGCCCCTAAAAGCTTAGGTACAGATGTTTAGATGAAGACTGCCCCTTTGTCTGTCATATTTCCAAAGACTCTAAAGGTCCTGGTGTTAAATTCAAGACATTAAAGGAAGAACATAAGTGTAATACTGCATATGATAACCATAGGGTGAATGCAAAAACCATAGCTGCTTACTTTAAGAGAGGGCTTTAAGATAATCCTAAGATGAAAATTAAGGAGATGGTGGCAAGTGTAAAAGCTACATTTAACATCAATGTTAGTCATTCAAAGTGTAAGAGAGCCAAGAGAATGATATTGAAAAAAATGGAGGGTAGTTTTGCAGATGAGTACAACAAGCTTGAGGCTTATGCTAATGAATTAAGGTCTAGTAATCCAGGAACAGATGTGGTGATTAATATTTCAAAGGATGCACTTAGTGAAGGTAAAAGAAGATTCCTAAGAATGTACATCTGTTTTCATGCATTGAAAATGGGGCTTAAGAGTGGGTTGAGACCATTCATTGGCTTGGATGAAACCTTTTTGAAAGGAAAATGCAAGGGTCAATTGTTAGTAGCTGTTGCTCAAGACTCCATGAGGCACTTTTATCCCTTAGCTTGGGCTGTTGTTGATAAAGAGACCAAAGTGACATGGAGTTGGTTCTTGAGGCTGCTACAACATTCATTGGATCTCAAAAATGGAGAAGGGACTACATTTATTTCAGATATGCAAAAGGTATGAGCCCTTCAATTCCCTTCATTACTGTTTCAGATATGCAAAAGGTATGAGCCCTTCAAGACTCAAACTTTCAGTTTATGCCAACTCCATCAGTCCAAAGGAAACCTTCCAACAACACTGTGCCACCAGATTTTGAATCAGATTCTGCCCCAGAAATTAGGCCAAGGAGTTTCTCTGAAGAAAGGACAAGACTGCTTATGAGACAGCAAGGAACCATACCAGCTATAACAAGGACAATCAATTTTGTTGGTGACTCATCTGGCGTGAGAAAGAAAGCTGTAACAAAAAAGGGTAATGGCAAGTCACAAAACTAATGTGACTTGAACTATAGGTGGACAACTTTTTTGTGTAGTGGAAGTGTTTGTGAATTTGAAGTTTAGAAGGCTTGTAATTACTGCTATGACAGTACTGTTGTTATGTTTAGGTGGTTGATGTAATTACTGCTATGACAGTATTTTTTGTTGCTGGTTGCATCTCTTTTTTGGTGGTTTCAA
The DNA here is from genome assembly GCF_001879085.1 of Nicotiana attenuata. NCBI lineage: Eukaryota > Viridiplantae > Streptophyta > Magnoliopsida > Solanales > Solanaceae > Nicotiana > Nicotiana attenuata. The sequence continues at coordinate 70,871 of NW_017674117.1, read as the reverse complement.
TGTAGTAACCTGCTGGTGTTTAGGTGGTTGATGTAATTAAAGCAGTGTTTATTGTTTGTTGGTGTTATGAATGTTATGACAGCCGGTCTCAATATTGGTAACAGTTATATGTCAATGTTACTTTACTGCTGTTGTGTTAAATTTCGAGTTTTAGTCATGAGAATTAAGTCATGGACATGTCTCAAATTTCTAATTTTCTTACCACCAGTTTTAGTTATGTTAAAAAAGTTGTAAATTTGGTCGAACACTTTGAGGTAATTTGATCCCGCAGAAAGCAGAAAATTAAATTGACTAGTGAAGTCCAAAAACCACAGAATACAGAAGCTAAACAGAAGGTAAAATTCAGTCCAAAAAATAGTTACATGAAATCCCTACTTAATTGACTACACTGTTGCATTGTAAACTAGTTCCCTACCAAACTAAACAATACATGTCAATTGACTACAAAATGATAATTAACCAAACAATGAATTCTACTTCATTATCCAGGCAGCAAAGAATCCAACAAACATTGCCCAAGAACCAATTATCACCATCATTAGTTGTACAACTCTTTCTTCCAATTTTTTGACTTTAGCATCTTCAAATTTGTTCATGGCTTCCATGTCAATTAATTTTTCTCTCAACTTGTCTCTTTCAATCGAAACAGCATTCAAAGACGACTTCAAATCTCTTATTTCAAGCTGGGAACCATCCGTGGATATTTCATCTTCCCATTCGAAATAACCATATGAATTATTCTACCAAAGAAACATTTAAAAGATTCAATTTTTTTTTCAAATCAAAACAGCTAGAAAGATTGTAGAGATTAGACAAATTCACATCGACACCTTACCTTAGGGCGTGCACATGTGTAAAATTTCCTACCGGGGTTAGAGGGAGTGGTTGATGTGAAATGGTTGGCAATAATACCACATCGACACCTTCTCTGAGAAGAAGTACTGCTCTGCGACATTGATGAAGATGAGAGAGGATAGAGTCGAGCAAAGGAGAAGAAAGAGAATTTGGGGGAGCCTGAACCCTATTTTTATTCGACTGGGATTGTATTATAGGGGGAGTTATTATTATATGGGGCGGGTTATTAAATGGGGCGGGTTTAAAAAGTCTAGTTGGCAATTTATTGACTGGTTGGCACATTATTATGAGGGACCCGGTTGCCACGTAGGAGATCCGTTAGAGTTGGGTACAAATCCTCCTACTTTATTAACGGTAGGTATTATTTTAGCCGGAAAGTAAAACGGGGTATTAACGCGGATAATTTCCAATAGTAGGGGTACAATTTTGGCCTTTTTCCCACAAAAAAATATTCATTAAGTCTCGTATTAGGCTATCAAGTATCAACATAGAAAAAAATAACAAAAATACAGATCATAAATTTTTGCAAATTTGAAGTATTAGTCTATCAACATTGCCGGTATTAGATACACGTGCAATGCACGTATCTACTAACTAGTACACACACACACACACACACACACACACACATATATATATATATATAATATTTTTTGGCTCGCTAATACAATTATTTTTGTGGACCAGCTAATTTTGCATCTTTTCCAATTTTTAATAGGTATAAGTATAACTCAATCAAATTTGAATGTTTTCGAATATCTCAAAAAACATGTCTTGAAACAATTGTTGTAACACGTGAAGGCGCAGCATTCCTTACTTCTAATGATTCTTAGGAATATCTCATCCTGTGACGGATGCTGTGTTGGCTACAGGTGGATCGAACTCAAATTTCTAATATAAATTATATATGTGAAAATTATTAAAATTTGACATAATAATGTAGTTGAGGCCTGAGGGATAAAGAACCTTGAAATGAAACTCATTAAATTTAAATTTTAAATCCGCTTTTGAATTATTCTTTTTCGATTAGGAGAAAAAACAAACAACCTTTAACTATTCATATACTTTCAATATATATAACTTAAATCATTTTCTTATTGCCGAACACTTCACTTTACCTCATAATCTATACCTATACTATATTATTATAAAAGCACGAATAATTCATACTAAATGTTGATCGACAAAAATATCCCTAAAATATTGATCGACCTTTATACCCTTATTTGTATCAATCTTTAATATAAATCATTAGGGTTTTTGGTAAAATAGAAAAGGACATACTAGAGGTAGAATTTTAGATCGATAATGACTCTCAGTTGGGTCCTTCTCCTTGTTGGAACGAAATTCATTTAAGAAGTTAATTGTCACAAGATTTGATAATTTAAGAATTATTATATGCTTTTTTGTTGGATACTGTCCAAGTAATATTAGAAGTCTTCCACTTGAAGATACCAAAAAACCTTTATATTGATCTACTTTTTCGTTCCAAGCTGCAAGTCAATTAAAAGCAGAAGATTGTACGGTAAGCAAACCCAAAGGCTCATCATAATTGCAATTTGCTAAAATGTCTGCGTCTTAAGTTATAGCTTTATTATTGTAAGCTTGATATGTATCATGTTCTATGCTTTTATTGAACTGAGAACTTTTGATTGACTTTTCTTTGCTCTATTTATAAGTTTGCTCCGTAGATCTTTTGGCTTGTTTTTGTGCCAAAAATGGAAGAATAATTTTTCTCCAAGAGGATCGCGGAAAGGTATTTTTGTCTTCTGTCATCATTTCCTTACAGTTTTATTTATCCCTCACAGAGTCCAACTTTTCTTCTTTGTTTTTTTTTTTATAATGAAAATTAGGACTCTAAAGTTTCAGTGAGTCATTAAGTTGATAATTAATCAGCTGCCTGGGAATATTGATTAAATCAAGGGCGGATGACAAATCTACGTTACGAGTTACTTTTGTTTCGCCCTTTTCAATATTTGCTTGCATCCTTAACCTAATTTATTTATGGTAATTATGAGATCCTAATTATATTTTAACGAATTTCCTGTTTCCCTTTTTTTTTTGTGGTGAAACTAACCAACTAAAAACAAAGAGGCCAACTATTCTGAAGCTCTTTTTCAAGAAGCACTTTTGGTGAGAGGTACTTCTTGACATAAATTAATTTCCATAGCTTGGCCGTACAAAATAAATTTCTCTTCTTTCACAAAACACCTGTTTGTGATAGAAATACCAATTAATTACTACTTATTTTATATACTAAATAATATTTACAGTGTAATAAAAAACTGATGGACGTAATAGCGGTGGAAAACATAATAAGAAGATCATGTCAGACTTTTTGAAGGAATCCTAACTATAATACATACTAAGAGTATTGCAAAAATGAAATTATGAGTAAAATTATTTTTGAAGTTAAAAATAAATTCTTAGGGTACGTAAATTTATTCCATAAAAAAAGCTTTAGAATAAAAAAATAGAACATAAAGTCAAAAAGGTTAGTATAGTATTAAGAATCAAAATGTCATACAAATGTCTAAGGAAGCACAATAAAAGTTAAATCATGAATAAGAACAAGCTTTCAATACTATATTGTGAAGAGTCAGACTCTGGTATAGCGGGACTATCAACAACAAGGGTTTTGGTTAAGACAGAGCAACCAAAGCATTAGGAGGAAACATACACAAAAAAATATAATCTACAAAGAAGTGTTTGTTAAGATACCTGTGACGACCCGACCCGTCGTCTCATGTGTTATTGCTCCGTTTTCCCCATTTCATGCTTCTTCATGTTTCGTTATCGGTATGTGGTGTGTTAGAGTTGATTTGGATTGGTTTTGATAAGAAATGAGACACTTAGTCTCTTTAAGGAAAGCTTAAGTTGAAAAAGTCAACCGAATATTGACTATTGAGTTAGAGGGCTCGGATGTGATTTCCGGTGATTAGGTTAGCTTCGAGGGATGATTTGTGACTTAGGAGTGCGATCGGATTTGATTTTGGAGGTCCGGTGTAGAATTAAGCGTGAATTGACGAAGTTAGTATTTTGGCGAATTCCGGTTGATAGGTGAGATTTTGATCCGAGGGTCGGAATGGAATTCCGAGAGTTGCTGTAGCTTCGATATGTGATTTGTGATGTGTGTGCAAAATTTCAGATCATTCGGAGGTGTTTAGGTCGGGTTTTTGATCAAATGCGTGTTTCGGAAGTTTTTGAAGAACTTAGGCTTGAATCCGATGTGATTTAGTGGTTTTGGCGTTGTTTGATGTGTTTTGATGATTGGAACAAGTTTGAATGAGGTTTTAGGATGTGTTGGTGCTTTTGGTTGAGGTCCCGGGGGCCTCGGGGTGAGTTCGGATGGTTAAATGGAGAGTTTTTGGAGTTGTTGCATGTTTCATATTGCTGGTATCTGGTGTTTTCGCACCTGCGGCTATTGGACCGCAGGTGCGGTCTCGCAGAAGCGAGCTGGGCCTCGCAGAAGCGGAATTATGGGACCTTGTCTGAGTCCGCAGGAGCGGAAGATTTGACCGCATAGGCGGTCCCGCTGAAGCGAATTAGGGACCGTAGAAGCGGTGGGTGCCTTAAGTGAAAAGTCCGCAGAAGCGGACGTGGACCGCATATGCGGAAGTCGCAGAAGCGGTAATATATCCGCAGAAGCGGAATGGCTGGCAGTTAAGTGAGATTTATCTTCTTCGCGAATTTTTTTGAAAGAACAACATTTTGGACTCCGAACCTTGAGAGCTTTGAGGCGATTTTGAAGAGGGTTTCGAGGGCTTTAATCAGGTATGGATTCTTGGACTTAGAATACGATTTTATGGTGTAAAAACATGGATTTAGACTGAATAATCAAGGAATCAAAGGTAAAAAATGGTGGTTTAGGGCTTGAACTTAAGAGAGTTTAAAATAGGGATTTGAGGGGTCAATTGGACTCCGATTTTGGTAAATTTGATATGTACGGACTCTTGGAGAGACGAGGAATCCGGTGATGTGAATTTCGTAATTTTTCGAGAAGTGGGCCCGGGGCTCGGGTTTTGCCAACTTCGTGATTTTTGATATTTTTCGAGTCTTTTCGATTGGGTTATGATTCATTAGCCTATTGTGATGTATTCCTTGTGGTTTTGGTTAGATTCGATGCGTGTGGAGGTCGGTTTGAGGGGCAAAGGCGTCGCGAGCTAGAGATTTAACCGGTTCGAGGTGAGTAATGATTTTGAATGACGTCCTGAGGGTTTGAATCCCCGGATTTGCACAACTTGGTGCTATGTTGAGATGAGACACGCGTTCCATGACGAGCGCGGGGTCATTTACTATTGGGGACTGTGACTTGGTCCAGTCCGGATGATATTTTACTGCGTATTAGCAATGACTTGTTGTTTTTCACTATGATTTGGGCTTATTGCCATATTTGGGGCTTATTGCCGACTGTTTGAACTCTTTATGAACTATCATCACTGTTTTCCTCACTGTTTGAAATATTATTTGAACTCAGTCCATGGGATTTACACTGTTTCTTGAACTCAGCCATATTTACTCAAACTTGGAGTTTTAAACTGATGTTTGAACTATTGTTTGAGCTGAGCATTATTGTCTTTACTGATGCCTGAGGGGCTTATGATTATTTTTGGATGATTGAGGCCGAGGGCCATATGTGAGGATATGTCGAGTGATATGTGAGGAGGCTTTCAGGCCTCGAGTGATATGTGAGGAGGCTTTCAGGCCTCGAGTGATATATGAGGAGGCTTTCAGGCCTCGAGTGTATTGTGAGAAGGCTTTCAGGCCTTATGTTGATATGTTCAGGCTTTCAGGCCTTATGATGATATAGCGCTTGGGCTGTAGGAGCCTCTCCGGAGTCTGCACACCCACAGTGAGCGCGGGTACCCATTTAGAATTGGACAGTGGTAACAATGACATTGTCACACGTGTTTTGGTCAGGTAACAATGACTGACCGGTCAGGTAACAATGGCTGACCAGTCAAACAATGGCTGACCAGTGGTAACAATGGCACTGAAACACGCGTTGGTCAGGTAACATTGGCTGACCATACTTGTTTTATTAATTGTTTTCAAAGAGAATTTCTTGCTATGTTTCACTGGTTCCTACTGTTTACTTGATTTTACTGTTTGAGATAGCATTATCTGTGCCTGTGTGGGATTTTATATTCTCAGCCGTTATTCATTTTTATTGCTCACTGGGTTGGAGTACTCACTTTACTCCCTGCACCTCGCGTGCAGATGCAGGTATTGTTCACCCGGTAGTGTGTTTTGAGCTGGTTGAAGGTATTGCTATCGTAGTTGAGCAGAGTGACCGCCAGCGTTCGCGGCACCGGATTACTTCCTTTGGTTCTAAATTTTATTCCGTATATTGTTGGCCCTGTAGTTGTATTTAGACTTCTCTAGATGCTCGTGACTTGTGACACCCCGGTCGGGTTGTGTTGGGTTGTAAATACTGGCTAGTATTGTCGTTAAGCTGTATTTATCTATTCATTTATGTTTAATAATTGTTAAAGAGACGATTTGGGTTAGTTGGCTGGCCTTGTCTTTACGAGAGGCGCCATCACGACCGGGTTGGAAATTGGGTCGTGACAATACCATCACATTAAATACTTTTAAACTATAATACATAATTATCTAACTAACATGACAAAATTGATCCTTTGTGTAAGTGTGATGATGTTCTTTTATTTTAAATTCATGTATTATGCTAATGTAATAATATTTTTCAGCATTTAGATAATTGTTGTATTATTATACATAAAATTTCTATCATTAATTAAATTTTGGTGTTCCTTCCTATAAATAAATATTTAAACCATCACGTGTCATTATTAACGTGCAACGCACGTTCATAGATACTAGTACTATATTAAAAGTACGAAGGCCCTTAGTGAAATATCGTTTGCTTTTTTTACCCTTTAAAAATTTATTTTATATTGGACAAAACTGCCATTTGAATTAAATTCTTAATATTTAGGACTTTAAAATAACTAAAACTTTGCTTATTATTCTTTCCTTATTTAACTATGNATATAATATTTTTTAAATTTTTGTTGTAAACATATACATATTAAAGCAGAAACCCAATTTGATAGGTGAAACATAGACAAGATACTAAAATTTATCTATCGTAATAAATAGTGATAAATTGTTGTATTTCTTATAAGAAATTTAAGGTAACTATAAGTTTTTTATTCTATCTATCTATCTCTATCTATCTATCTATCTATCTATCTATCTATTCTATCTATATATACTATATTAAAAGCATGAAGACCCTTAGATAAATATCGTTCGTCTTTTTTACCTTTTAAAAATTAATTTTGTATTGGACAAAACTGTCATTTGAATTAAATTCTTAATATTTAGGACTTTAAAATAACTAAAAATTTACTTATTAATTCTTTCCTTATTTAACTATGTTAGAAGTTTTGAATTAAATATTTTCCTTATATAAACTCCTTTAAATATTCCTATTCTGACACTTATTATTGTCTTTAACTGTGGACAAAAATACGCACGAACTCCTTCAATTTTTGGAATGGTAATTTTGGTAAGTGAAATTATTTTAAACCCCTTGTAATATGACTCAACTGGTAATACACATATCGTATGTTAAAATCAAATATTTATACAAATATATTAAACAAATATAAAAGTGTTATTTTTATTTTTCAAAATCAAACAGATTTAAACCTAGGAATTATTTCACAAGTAGCTTATTCTAAAATGCAAGAAAGAAGCACGAAGGCCCTTAGTGCATTTTTATCCTTTTAAAATAGAGTTTACACTAGACAAAATAATTATTTGATTATTCTCCTAGCTAACATTTTGGTGTTTGAATTAAATCAAATTTTTTATTTTTAAATTTTTCCTTATTTGAATTAAGCAAGAATTCTTTACATTTAGGACTTTAGAAATTTTACCTAGAATACATATAAGAAAGTACTAAATTAAAATACTTTGTTTCAAAGGCAATACATTAATTTACGATAGTGCTTATTTCCGTCAACTAGATGAAAAGGACTTTTTGTTTGTTAAAATTTTTTTATTATAGAATTTGACTTTAAGAAAAATAGGAATTAACTTTGAAATTCGTCTCATAGGAATGAATATTTGCTTTTAGCGACATAATTTGTTTTTATTTTCTTTAGTTGCCCTATCTAGAATACATATTACCTAGACAACTATTTCCATCTGAAGTTAAAACAAAAGAAGGATAAATAATAGATCATTAAGCTATCGAAATTATTTTTGTTGACCAAATAGGATCAATATTCGTCATTTTTATGAGCTTATATTTTCTAAATTCTATTTTATAACTCAAACATATTATTTTAATAATATTTATATAATTTTTAAAATTTTATACTCATTGATTTAAGGTACACGCGCAAAGCGCGTACTCTAAGACAGATTTTTATAAATATGGGAGTTATCGGTGGAGGCAGAGTTAGGATTTCAAGCTTATAAGTTTGGAATTTTAATCCTTTAAAGTTACTGGATTCTAAATTAATAATTCCTGCATATTCAATTATTTTTTAGGGATAATTTCACTTAAGTACAACTCACACACCTGACTTGCAACATAATAGCCTAGATATCACATTGCAAATCTATAGCCCAAAAATAATAGGCTAATTCCCGAAAAAACAGCTTATTTCACACAATCAACATATTATCTGAAGGTAAGAAATTCAAACACCTTTATGTGCAATTGCTGAAGCAATCCAACAGGATAAAAGAAAAATAAAAAATTGATAAATGAATTGTAGAATTCCTCCAACGCGTACAAATCTGTTTCATATAGCACATACACGAAAAAGAAGAAGAGAAGGAAGTGTCAAACTTCTGTAGAGACCTCTTACGCGCTAACAATGTATATACATCCTTATAAACTGAAAAAAATATATATATTTATACAACATTATACACAAATATATACATTTATACACAATTATACAATACTGTATAACTTGTATAAACATGTATAATAGTGTATAAGAGGTGTCTGTATACCCATATACATAATTATACACTATTATACAGTGTCGATACAACCTGCTACATAGTTATGATTTTCCAGAACTTCAAACTTCAGAATCTTCCAAAATTACCAGAACTTCAAACTTCAAAATCCTCCAAAATTAGTGGTTGTTTGTTGGTGCAAATCAAGTTTGAGAGCTATTTATTTTCAGATTTGTGTGTATTTTCATGTTTCTTTCAAAAATCTTCTTCGTTCTTCTGCTTGCTACCATGGACGACGGAGTCTTTCTTCGAGCCTTCTTCGAGCCATTAATCACAGAATTGCGTAGGGGGTAAAGGAGGGGAATAGCGGGGGCTAGGTTAAGAGAGGATGAGGGATCTATGTGGGTTAGAGAGAAAGGAGTGAGAGGCGGTGAGAGAGAGAAGGGAATGAAGAAAGAAGAAAATAATAAAAACCCTAAAAGTATGTCTTTAATAGTGGGCTAAAGGCTGAAAAGTTTCTTTCAAGTTATGTACAACATGGGCTATATAGGGTAAGAGCTTTAAATGTGGGCCATTTTCGGTCGGGCTATTAGACCAAGTGACATGGGCTGTAATTCTTTCTATTTTTTAAGATAAATGCAAAATTTGAACTAAAGCTACTAGGTTCGGCCGAACCCGTTTCCTGCACTCTAGCTTCACTCCTGGTTGTTGGCCAGCCAATAAATAATCGTCCTTTTGGCGTATCGTGCTTAACTAATGCAAAATCAAAAATGTCTTGGAATAATAGGAATTTAGGTCAGGACAGAATTTTCTTGTTTGACTTTAGTCACAAATCTTGTTTTTAAGAAAGCTCCACGCATTGCCATTTAATGAAATACAAAACGATCTTTTATTTGCACCTTGACGTTTGTTAGATGTATCATGTAATCTCTAAAATGAAATAATTTGTCTAGCATAAAGCGCCCCTTTAAGTTGTCCTCGACGATCAACTGAACACCTTAACTGACCCCTTTACCATTTTGACACTTCAAGTAGCTATTAAGTATATCAAGCAAACACCTAGTGCAGCAAACCATATGCGTGAATTACACTTGTCTAATGAATCAATTAAAAAATGACACGTGTCATTTTGATTAAAACAAAAAAAAAAACCATCTAAACCCTTCCCGGCACGCTCGCCCAACCTAGCTACCTCAAGATTTAATCAAATTTTAAGGGGTTTTGGGTTAACTGCACGCATTTCGCAGTAATAAGATCCCAAAACTTTCCTTCTTCTTCACCTGAAATACACAGCAGCTTCCATTAAATTTATGGTTCTCAATTGCTTTTTTTCCTCCGCGCTGGGCCCGACAATAATGGAGGAATTCTCTATTTTTTCCTCCCAAAGCTTTCTGTTATTGCTAATTTCTTAAATCCTAAAGCTTTAATATCTTTTCATACTAATTGAGAGAAACTTTTCATCTCAAAACAAAACCTTTTTTTCATTCTCCACCGTTTATTTCTAATTTTTTTCCTGCTTTCTTGTTCAAATTTTGTATTCAATTGTAAGTTTTTGAGCAATAAATCTGGAAATATCTACAATCCTCAATATCGTCTTCTTCATTGTAGAAACCAAGTTTTTGTTTTTCTGGGTGTTACTGTTTCCTTCTTCTTCAATACGCAACCGCTCGACCAATCTGCAAGTGTTTTGTTTTAGATTACAAGGAAGGAAAAATCTAAAGCTTAACAAACTGGAAAAATTGAGGTAAGAACTTTCAAATAAGTTTACCAGAACAACTTTTGCGCCTAGTGCTAAGGCCTAAAATATATATGTTCCTCGCCTCACTCCTGCATCAAAGAAACCCAGATTTGATATTGAGAGGGGAAGGGGGTGCGAAAATTGAAGAAGGAGTTTGAAAATTAGGTGGAGTTCATATTATTTTAGAAAAAGAAAAAGAAAAAACCTAATTATAGGTAGGCAACTTGCGTTCCAGCCAGTGTATTTCACGTGATGGGGTCTGACATGGTCGGGTATTTTGTTGATCTTCTTTTGTGAATAAATAAAGTGTCTAGCTGGAAATGACTTCAGTTGAGGTGTTCAGTTGATCGTTGAGGACAACTTAAAGGGGCGGTTTATGTATTTCGCCTTTTTTTTAATATGGACTCTCCCTGTATTTCAGAGCTAACGTTCATCGTTGTTGGAGAGCGACTAATTCTACAACTAAGTACTAATAATTAGTTACCATTTATTTAGCAGGCGTTTGGACATAAAAACGTAAGCTAGAAAAAAAGTAGTTTGTGAAAAATAAATTAAAAGTCATCTTCAAAAACTCAATTAAATATATAACAAAACAATGTTTTGAATATGAGTGCAAAAAAAATAACATTCTCTCTCTAACATTCTCTCTCGGCGCACGTTAACGTGGCCTAGCTAACGTGCGCTTGGAAGCCATGGGAGGGAGAGGCAGACCTAAGAAAAACCAGACGAAGATCCAAATCAATGACCAGCGAACAACTGAAACTAGGAATGCTGTTTTGGAATTGTTTGTGTCACCAAAAGGGATAAGAATTGAAGAACCAACTGGAAATTGCACTCCAAGGAGCATGCAAAGTGAGTTGAGCAGGGAGGAAGCAGATCTATTGTCACGACCCAATTCCCGCCCGGTCGTGATGGCGCCTCTCGTGAAGACAAGGCCAGCCAACAGAACAATCACAACTGCTTTTGACAATTTCTTAGCATAACAGGTTTAAACCATAGATACTGATTAATCATAAGTACGAAAATAAACGTAACATAACGGGAAAAACTATCCCAAACTCAGCCCGATGATCGGGGTGTCACAAGTCACGAGCTACTACAGAGTTGATGAAAATACTACAAGTCTGGAAACATAGTCTGAAGATGAATAAAATATGCAGAAGATAAGGAAGAAACGGGGCTGTGGACGTCGACAGCTACCTCGTCTCTCCTAGTCCGCCTGGTCTGGAAGGAAATCAGTGCTCAGGTACGAACTCAGCTGTGCCTGTCTCTGCACACATGGTGCAGGAAGTAATGTGAGTACTCCGACCCAGTGAGTAATAAAATTAAATAACGACGGAGAACATAAAATCCCACAAGGGCACAAATAATGCTATCTCAAGCAGCAACATCAGATAAACTGTAGAAACCAGTGAAATATAGGAAGAAAATCTTTTTTGAACACAGTTAAAAATCAATCATACTCAGCCAGTAAGTCAGCCATTGTTACCTGACCGGTCAGCCATTGTTACTTGACCAAACGCGTATTACAGTGCCATTGTTACCACTGGTCAGTCATTGTTACCTGACTGGTCAGTCTTTGTTACCTGACCAAACGCGTATAACAGTGCCATTGTTACCACTGTTCAATATTTAATCACTCTAGATGGGTACCCGCGCTCACTGTGGGTGTGCAGACTCCGGAGGGGCTCCTACAGCCCAAGCGCTATCAACAAGGCCTGAAAGCCTGAACAGTATCAATACGAGGCCTGAAAGCCTCCTCACCTCACTCATCATGCCCTCACATAAGGCCCTTGGCCTCAATCAATCCAGAAATAGTCAACAGCCCCCCGGGCAACAGTAAAGCAATAATACTCAGCTCAAACAATAGTTCAAATATCAGTTTAAAACTCTAAGTTTGAGTAAATATGGCTGAGTTCAAGAAACAGTGTAAATCGCGTGGACTGAGTTCAAATAATATTTCAAACAGTGAGGAAAACAGTGATGATAGTTCATAAAGAGTTCAAACAGTCGGCAATAAGCCCCAAATATGGCAATAAGCCCAAATCATAGTGAAAACAACAAGTCATTGCTAATACGGGGTAAAATATCATCCGGACTGGACCAAGTCACAGTCCCCAATAGTAAATGACCCCG
>NW_017674117.1:14757-56332 GCF_001879085.1 Nicotiana attenuata | reverse complement strand
TCTCGAACCTTCCGGTCCGCATAACTCTTCTGACGCGACTGAGCTGTACGAAGTCTCTCCTGGATCACCTTCACCTTTTCTAAGGCATCCTGCACCAACTCTGTCCCCAATAATCTAGCCTCGCCGGGCTCAAACCAACCAACCGAAGATCTGCACCGTCTCCTATATAAGGCCTCATACGGCGCCATCTGAATACTGGACTGATAGCTGTTGTTGTAAGCAAACTCTGCGAGTGGCAAGAACTCAGCCCAAGAACCTCCAATATCAATAACACAGGCACGCAACATGTCCTCTAATATCTGAATGGTACGCTCGGACTGCCCGTCCGTCTGAGGATGAAATGCGGTACTCAACTCTACCTGTGTACCCAACTCTCGCTAAAAAGTCCTCCAAAACTGGGAAGTAAACTGAGTACCCCTATCTGAGATGATAGAAACTGGGACCCCATGCAACCGAACAATCTCCCGGATGAAAATCTCTGCCAGCCGCTCTGAAGAATAGGTAGTACACACCGGAATGAAGTGCGCGGACTTGGTCAGCCGATCCATAATCACCCAAATCGAATCAAACTTCCTCGAGGTACGAGGGAGACCACTCACAAAATCCATAGTAATCCTCTCCCATTTCCACTCCGGAATATCCATCCGCTGAAGTACACCACCGGGCCTCTAATGCTCATATTTGACCTGCTGACAGTTGAGACACCGAGCTACATAACTCACAATATCTTTCTTCATTCTCCTCCACCAGTAGTGCTGCCTCAAATCCTGATACATCTTCGCGGCACTCGGATGAATGGAATACCGCGAGCTGTGGGCCTCCTCTAATATCAACTCCCGCAGCCCATCCACATTGGGCACACAAATCCGGCCCTGCATCCTCAACACACCAGCATCATCAATAGTCACATCCCTGGCATCATCGTGCTGAACCCTGTCCTTAAGGACAAGCAAATGCGGGTCATCATACTGGCGCTATCTAATGCGGTCATACAAGGAAGACCGAGAAACCGTACAAGCCAACACCCGACTAGGCTCCGAAATATCTAGCCTCACCATCCGATTGGCCAAAGCTTGGACATCAACTGCAAAGGGCCTCTCCCCAACTGGAATGTATGCCAAACTACCCATACTGACCGCCTCTCGGCTCAAAGCATCGGCCACCACATTGGCCTTCCCCGGGTGATACAAAATGGTAATATCATAATCCTTGAGTAACTCAAGCCACCTCCGCTGCCTCAAATTAAGATCCTTCTGTTTGAACAAATGCTGAAGGCTGCGATGATCCGTATATACCTCACAAGATACGCCATATAAGTAGTGCCTCCAAATCTTCAAAGCATGAACTATAGCAGCTAACTCCAAATCATGTACAGGGTAGTTCTGCTCATGAGGCTTCAACTGACGAGAAACATATGCAATAACTCTGCCCTCCTGCATCAACACACAACCGATCCCAACTCTCGAAGCATCACAATACACAGTGTAAGAACCTGAAGCTGATGGCAATACCAACACTGGAGCCGTGGTCAAAGCTGTCTTGAGCTTCTGAAAGCTCTCCTCACACTCATCAGACCACACAAATGGTGCACCTTTCTGAGTCAACTTGGTCAAGGGCGAAGCAATAGATGAAAAACCTTGGATGAACCGGCGATAATAACCCGCCAAACCGAGGAAACTCCGAATCTCTGTGGCTGAGAACGGTCTAGGCCAACTCTGTACCGCCTCTATCTTCCTTGGATCAACCTGAATACCATCACCGAACACCACGTGCCCCAGGAAAGCCACAGAACCAAGCCAGAACTCATACTTGGAGAACTTTGCATAAAACTTCTCCTCCCTCAATCTCTGTAACACCACTCTCAAATGCTGTGCGTGCTCCTCCTGGCTACGCGAGTACACCAGGATGTCATCAATAAAAACAATCACAAATGAATCCCAGATACGGCCGAAATACACTGTTCATCAAGTGCATGAATGCTGCTGGGGCATTAGTCAACCCAAAGGACATAACCAGAAACTCATAGTGCCCATATCTCGTCCGGAAAACAGTCTTCATGATATCTAAATCCCTAATCTTCAGCTGGTGATAGCGTGAACGGAGGTCAATCTTGGAGAATACCCTTGCCCCCTGGAGCTGGTCAAACAAATCATCAATAAGGGGTAGGGGATACTTGTTCTTCACTGTCACCTTGTTCAATTGCCTGTAGTCAATGCACATTCTCATTGTGCCATCCTTTTTCTTCACAAACAAGACCGGTGCACCCCACGGTGACACACTCGGACGAATGAACCCCTTATCCAGGAGCTCCTGAAGCTGATCTTTTTGTTCTTTCAACTCTGCTGGTGCCATGCGATATGGAGGAATAGAAATGGGCTGAGTGCCCGGCACCAGATCAATACCAAAATCAATGTCCCTGCTCGGCGGCATGCCCGGCAGGTCCGCTGGAAACACATCAGGGAAGTCCCTCACAACGGGAACAGAATCGAGACTAGGAGTCTCAGCTCCAACATCTCTCACGAAAGCCAAATACGATAGACAACCTTTCCCAACCATCCGCTGTGCCTTTAGGAAGGAAATCACCCTGCTGGGAACATAGTCAGTCATACCACGCCACTCAATCCTCGGAACACTCGAAATAGCCAACGTAACTGTCTTGGCATGACAGTCCAGAATAGCATGCTACGGAGATAGCTAGTCCATACCTAGAATACCATCAAAATCTACCATGCCTAACAACAACAAGTCAACTCGGGTCTCCAGACCCCCAATAGTCACCAGACAAGATCGATATACATGATCCACAATAAAGTATCACCCACCGGGGTAGATACGTGAACAGGCAAGGCAAGACACCCTCGGGTCGTACCCAGGTGATGAGCAAAATATGAAGACACATAGGAATAGGTAGAACCGGGATCAAAAAGACAGAGGCATCCCTGTGGCAGACTGAGATAGTACCTGTGATAACAGCATCTGATGCAATAGCGTCTCTCCTGTCTGGGAGAGCATAGAATCGTGCCTGGCCACCGCCCGATCGGCCTCCCCCTCTGTGGCGACCCCTAGCTGCCTGACTCTCACCCTTAGCTGGCGGGGCGGGTGCTGAAGAGGATGGGCCAGAAGACGAGGGCTGGCCCCTTTGCTAAGACTGACTACCACGGCGCCGAGGATAATGCCTCCACATGTGCCCAACCTCCCCGCACTCATAGCAGCTCCCGGGTGCTGGAGAATGGGACTGAAGGGAACCCCGCACATCAGAGTGACTGGCTGACGCACTCGGTCTGGAGGAACCCTGAACAGATGGAGCTCGTGATGAACCCTGAGCTGGAAGAGCGCTAAAAGATGGCAGGCTCTGCTGACAACCCTGATGACCTCGGCCGGAAGATGACCCACGATACTCAGAGCGTGCTGACTGAGTAGGCCTGAATGAACGACCTCTGCTCTGCTGGAACTGACCCCTAGACGGAGCACTACTGAAGCTACCAGAACCTCGAGGCCTCTTGGCCTCCCTCTCCTCTCTGTCCTGACGGCGAGCCGTCTCAATATCATGAGCAATATCACTGCATCCTCAAAGGAAATACCCAGAACTCTCTCTCGAGTCATCGGAATACGAAGGTGATAGTTAAGTCCATCTACAAACCTCTTGATCCTCTCTCTATCGGTCAGAACTATCCAGGAGGCATGACGGGCTAACTCAGAAAACCTCGCCTCATACTGGGTCACAGTCATGTCCCCCTACCGAAGCCACTCGAACTGCCTACGCAGCTCCTCTCTCTGAGACTGTGGTACCCACTTCTCCAGGAAGATAGTGGAGAACTCTTGCCATGACAAAGGCTCTGCACCTGCCGGCCTACGCCGCTCATATGCCTCCCACCATGTGAAGGCAGCCCTAGTGAACTGAAATGCGGTGAATGCTACTCCGTTGGACTCTAAAATCCCTACCGTCCGAAGCATGCGCTGACACTTGTCAAGATTTCCCTGGGCATCCTCGCCCTGAGCACCACTGAAAACTGGAGGCTGAAGCCTACTGAACCTCTCGAGATGACGCTGCTCATCGTCTGGCATAGCTGGAACCATAAAATCCTGAACTGGTACAATCGGCTGAGCTGGCGCTGCTCCCGGTGTCTGTAAACCCTGCACCACCTGCTCCGGTGTGCGAGCAGCGGGGGTCTGACTGCCTCCCCCTGCCTGAGAAGTAGCTGCTATAGTAGTGGCTGAAACCACCTGAGCTAAGCCAGTGCAAACTGATAGTATTTGAGCCAAGGTCTCCTGGAGACCCGGAATCACAATGGGCATTGCCGGTGCCTGAACAGGTGCTGCTGGAATGTCTGCAGCTGGGGCTTGATCCTGAGCCGGAGCAATTGGTGGAGCAACAGGTGCTGCCCTCGCGACTCTGCCCCTACCACGATCACGACCGCGTCTACGACCTCTAGTGCCCTCAGTAGGTGGTACCGGTGGTCGTCCGCCTCGTCCTGCAGCGCGGGTCCTCGCCATCTGCAAGAGGATAGAACACAGAAGTTTAGTTCTTGGATTCAACAAAGTCGCACGACAAGAATTTCAAGAATGTGAAGTTTTTCCTAAAGGTTCCGCAACCTCTCGACGATAAATACAGACGTATCCGTACCGATCCGCGAGACTCTACTAAACCTGCTCATGACTCGTGAGACCTAGTAACATAGGCTCTGATACGAACTTGTCACGACCCAATTCTCAACCCGATCGTGATGGCGCCCCTCGTGAAGACAAGGCCAGCCAACAGAACATTAACACTTCTTTTAACAATTTCTTAGCATAAACAGGTCTAAATCATAGTTACTGAATAATCATAAGTGCGGAAATAAAACGTAACATAACGGGGAAAAACCATCCCAAACTCAGCCCGATGATCGGGGTGTCACAAGTCATGAGCTACTACAGAGTTTAAATGAAATACTACAAGTCTGTGTCTAAGAACATAGTCCGAAGATAAATGAAATACTGATGATAAGGAAGAAACGGAGCTGTGGACGTCGACAGCTACCTCGTCTCTCCGGGTCCGCCTTGTCTGGAAGGAATCAACACTCAGGAACGAACTCAGCTATGCCTGTATCTGCACACATGGTGCAGGGAGTAATGTGAGTACTCCGACCCAGTGAGTAATAAAAATAAATAACGACTGAGAACATAAAATCCCGTAAAGGCACAAGTAATGCTATCTCAAGCAGTAAAAACTAGATAAAACAGTAAAACCAGTAAAATATAGCAAGAAATTCTNCCCAATTCCCGCCCGGTCGTGATGGCGCCTCTCGTGAAGACAAGGCCAGCCAACAGAACAATCAACACTGTTTTTGACAATTTCTTAGCATAACAGATTTAAACCATAGATACTGATTAATCATAAGTACGAAAATAAACGTAACATAACGGGGAAAACCATCCCAAACTCAGCCCGATGATCGGGGTGTCACAAGTCACGAGCTACTACAGAGTTGATGAAAATACTACAAGTCTGGAAACATAGTCTGAAGATGAATAAAATATGCAGAAGATAAGGAAGAAACGGGGCTGTGGACGTCGACAGCTATCTCGTCTCTCCTAGTCCGCCTGGTCTGGAAGGAAATCAGTGCTCAGGTACGAACTCAGCTGTGCCTGTCTCTGCACACATGGTGCAGGAAGTAATGTGAGTACTCCGACCCAGTGAGTAATAAAATTAAATAACGACTGAGAACATAAAATCCCACAAGGGCACAAATAATGCTATCTCAAGCAGCAACATCAGATCAACTGTAGAAACCAGTGAAATATAGGAAGAAAATCTTTTTGAACACAGTTAAAAATCAATCATACTCAGCCAATAAGACAGCCATTGTTACCTGACCGGTCAGCCATTGTTACCTGACCAAACGCGTATTACAGTGCCATTGTTACCACTGGTCAGTCATTGTTACCTGACTGGTCAGTCATTGTTACCTGACCAAACGCGTATAACAGTGCCATTGTTACCACTGTTCAATATTTAATCACTCTAGAATGGGTACCCGCGCTCACTGTGGGTGTGCAGACTCCGGAGGGGCTCCTACAGCCCAAGCGCAATCAACAAGGCCTGAAAGCCTGAACAGTATCAACACGAGGCCTGAAAACCTCCTCACCTCACTCATCATGCCCTCACATAAGGCCCTCGGCCTCAATAAGTCCAGAAATAGTCAACAGCCCCTCGGGCAACAGTAAAGCAATAATACTCAGCTCAAACAATAGTTCAAATATCAGTTTAAAACTCCAAGTTTGAGTAAATATGGCTGAGTTCAAGAAACAGTGTAAATCGCATGGACTGAGTTCAAATAATATTTCAAACAGTGAGGAAAACAGTGATGATAGTTCATAAAGAGTTCAAACAGTCGGCAATAAGCCCCAAATATGGCAATAAGCCCAAATCATAGTGAAAACAACAAGTCATTGCTAATACGCGGTAAAATATCATCCGGACTGGACCAAGTCACAGTCCCCAATAGTAAATAACCCCGCGCTCGTCATGGAACGCGTGTCTCATCTCAACATAGCACCAAGTTGTGCAAATCCGGGGTTTTCAAACCCTCAGAACATCATTTAAAATCATTACTCACCTCTAGCCGGCCAAAGTCTAGCTCGCTATGCCTTTTCCCCTCGAATCGACCTCTTCGCGCGTCGAATCTGATCAAAACCACAAGAGATACATCACAATAGGCTAATGGATCATAACCCAATCGAAAAGACTCGAAAAATATCAAAAATCACGAAGTTGGCAAAACCCTAGCCCCGGGCCCACTTCTCGAAAAATTATGAAATTAACATCACCGGATTCCTCGTCTTTCCACGAGTCTATACATATCAAAATCATCAAAATCGGAGTCCATTTGACCCCTCAAATCCCTATTTTAAACTCTCTTAAATTCAAGCCCTAAACCACCATTTTTGACCTTTGATTCCTTGATTATTCAGTCCAAATTCATGTTTATACACCATAAAATCAAGCTCTAAGTCCAAGAGTTCATACCTGATAATAGCCCTCGAATCCCTCTTCAAAATCGCCTCAAAGCTCTCAAGGTTCGAAGTCCAAAATGTCACTCTTTCAAAAATTCGCGAAGAAGATGTTCTCACTTAACCTGCCAGTTATTTCCGCTTCTGCGGATGAATTCCCGCTTTTGCGCCTTCCGCCTATGCGGTCAACGTCCGCTCCTGCGGACCTTTCACTTAAGGCGACTTTCCGCTTCTGCGGTCCAACTCCGCATCTGCGGGACCGCTTAAGCGACCCAATGTCCCGCTTCTGCGGAACCTGACCTGGGCTCCTACTTCCCCTCCTGCGAGGCCTAGCTCGCTTCTGTGAGACCGCATCTGCGATCTCCTTTCCGCAGATGCGGAAACACTTGCTGCAACCAAAAACCTGCAATTTTCCAACTTCAAATTCTTTCCGTTAGCCACCCGAAAACACCCCGAGTCCCCCGGGACCTCAATCAAAGTTACCAACACATCTTAAAACATTATTCAAACTTGTTCCAATCCTCAAAACACGTCAAACAACGCTAAAACCATTAAATCACATCGAATTCAAGCCTAAGTTTCTTCAAAACTTCCGCAATACGCATTCGATCAAAAACCCGACCAAAACATCTCTGAATGACCTGAAATTTAGCGCACACATCCAAAATCACCTAACGGAGCTACTGCAACTCTCGAGATTCCATTCCGATCCTCGGATCAAAATCTCACCTACCAACCGGAATTTGCCAAAATACTAACTTCGCCAATTCAAGCCTAATTCTACACCGGACCTCCAAAACCAATTCCGATCACGCTCCTAAGTCACAAATCATCCCCCGAAGCTAACTGAATCACCGGAAATCACATCCGGGCCCTCTAACTAACTAGTCAACTTCCGGTTGACTTTTCCAAAACAAGCTTTCCTTAAAGAGACTAAGTGTCTCATTTCTTACCAAAACCAAACCAATCCAACTCGATTACCTCAAATACCGATAATGAAGCATAGAGAAATATAATATGGGGAAAACGGGGCGGTAACTCACGTGACGACGGGCCGGGTCGTCACATCTATCCCTAAACAAAGGTAAATCGAAGGAAGCTGTAGTCACATATGTAGCCGTGCAAGCTATAGGTGGAGGATCTGGAAATGGAGAAGCTCAAACTCAAGGGATGAAGCTGATTAACAATGGAATAGTAACAAGCAACTCAGGTACTGTTGAGAGTGGAAAAATGGTGAGACAAGGGATGGAAACAGGACTCAAACATGGGCAAATGTGGTAGGGGGAAACAAACTACCGATGAAATGTATGATTCTGCAATTTATTGCTCCAATAATCCAAAATGGGGAGAAGATTGTAAAGCTAGACTTAGAGGATGTAGAACAGGAAAATGAGAAGTGGAGTTCTGCGATTCTGCTGTATGTGATAGGAGATTAACCTACTATTGGAGCAATGGAAAGATTCCTGAGCTCAATAGGTAAATTTTCAGTAAAGCCACAGATCTACTATCATAATGATGACTACTTTGTGATAAGGTTTAGCAATGTGGAAGAAAGAGACCAAATCCTGTATTTCGGGTCTCATACAGTGAACAGTCGTCCAATAATCATGAAAGCATGGGCAGGTAGACTTTAATTTACATGATGAAATACTGAAAACTATCCCCTTGTGGGTCAGATTCCCAAATTCACCACTTAATTGCTAGAGTATGAAGGCCCTAAGTAAATTAGATAGTACTTTGGGAAATCCTATTTATGCTGATGAGTGTACTACTGGATCAATTAGAATATCGTATGCAAGGATGCTAATTGAAATGGATGTTACTAAACATTGCCTAGAACTATGAAGCTACAAGATCCAAAAGGCAGATTTATACAACAGGAAATTACATATGATTGGGAGCCTGCTTTCGGTGCTAAATGTCTGAAAATTGGTCACGACTGTAATGAACCTAGAGCCCCACAACAATAGAAGATAACATACCAGAGGAAGGCAAATAATGTCAAACAAGTTTGGCTTAGAACTAATAAAGATGGACCAAATGAAAATAAACATGAGGCTAAACAGAATAAAAAGAAGGAAGTAACCCAAACTGCAGAACAAGGGGCAAAGACAAAGGAAAATGAGAATCAAGGAAAGGAAGATGGGTGGGTAACAGTGCTAGGTAAATCAGCAGAAAGGGCAACAAAAGCTAAACAAAATGAGGATCAAAGTGTGACTGGGAACAATGGATTCCAGTCTTTGAGAAATGATCAAACAAATAGTGACCTAGGCACAAGTAGTATGCAGATGAGGAGTGGAGGGGTGCAGGAGTGGTATCAAGGCAATCAATTCATGCCAATATGAGTGTGATCACATGGAATGTTAGGGGAATGAATAAAGCCTATAAGCAAAAGGAGATAAAGGAGTTCATTAAGGAGAATAAAAAAGTAGTAATAGCTCTAATAGAGCACAGAATAAAGGAGCAGAAAACAAGAGATATAATGGAGAGGATTGCACCTGGGTGGAAATGGATAACCAATTTTAGTACTACGAACAAAAGCAGAATTTGGGTGATTTGGGATCCTAGAATTTATGTATTTACCCCAATTGAAATAGATGAGCAGCTAATACATGGTTGTCACGACCCCATTCCCGGTCGTGATGGCGCCCAACACAATGCTAGGCAAGCCCGACCATTTAAACATTCCCAAACCCAACTACGCAACCCATTACCAATTAATAGAGTTAAATTATCAGATAACATAATTCCAACCCGTAGTAATAGACAGAAATAGTGCGGAAAAACCATAACAAATGCCATTACAACTCCCAACACATCTGGGGTCACGAGTCTAGAGCCTCTAAATACGACTGAGTAGCAAAATCTAAACATATGAAACTCTAGGATGCGGAAAAAACAAAGGGATAAGGGGAGAAGTCGGGTCCTGCGGACGCCAGGCAGCTACCTCGACAACTCCTGTGATAATCTGGGGAGCAGCAACAACTCTACTAAGCCTCCGGAACACCTGTATCTGCACACATGGTGCAGGGAGTAAAGTGAGTACTCCAACTCAGTGAGTAATAAGCATAGATAATGGCTGAAGATAAGAAATCACGAAATATTACAATGTAAAGCTATAATTGGCAAGCCATCACATTTAACGGTGAGATAACAGCAAATCAAATGACAGGTAAAGCAAATAAATACCAATGCATGAATGCAATGCACTGCATATGACCGCTGCGGCGCGCAGCCCGATCNCCCTGGGCTGAAGAGGCAGGAGTAGAGCTCTGAGCTGGAAGGGCACTAAGTGAAGACTGGCCCTGCTGAAATCCCTGATGACCACGGCCTGAAGAAGCCCCACTATACTCTGGGTGACCTGACTGAGGAGGCCTGAAGGAACGACCTCTGCCACGCTGGAACTGGCCCCTAGAAAGAGCACCAATGAAGCTACCTGAGCCTTGAGGCCTCTTGACCTCCCTCTCCTCACGCTCCCGACGGCGAACCGTCTCAATCTCTCGAGCCATGTCAACTACCTCCTCGAACGAGGCACCCATAACCCTCTCTCTGGTCATCAAAATACGGAGTGAATAGTTGAGGCCATCCACGAACCTCCTAATCCTCTCCCGATAAGTCGGGATCATCCAAGTAGCATGCCGAGCTAACTGCGTAAACCTCATCTCGTACTGGGTCACAGACATGTCTCCCTGAATCAACCACTCAAACTGCCGACGCAGCTCCTCCCTGCGAGACTGCGGTACGTACTTCTCCAGAAAGAGAGTGGAGAACTGCTGCCATGTAAGGGGCGCTGCTCCAACAGGCCTACGCCTCTCAAACTCCTCCCACCAGGTAAATGCAGGCCCTGAGAACTGGAAGGTAGTAAATGCCACCCCACTCGACTCTAAGATCCCTGCGGTGCGAAGCATACGCTGACACTTGTCAAGGAAACCCTGGGCATCCTCGCCCTCAGCACCACTGAACACCGGAGGCTGGAGCCTACCGAACCTCTCAAGACGACGCTGCTCATCGTCTGGCATAGCTGGAACCACATAGTCTGGAGCTGGTGCAACCGGGGCAACTGGCGTAGCTGGAGCAACTGGCGCGACTCCCGGGGTCTGCAATCCCTGAACCACCTGCTCAGGTGTGCGAGCAGCGGGGGTCTGATAACCTCCCCCGGTCTGTGAGGTAGCTGCTACAGTAGTGGCTGAGACTGCCTGAGCCAGGCCAGTGCAAACGGATAATATCTGAGCCAAAACCTCTAGGAGGCCAGGAATCTTAATAGGCACTGCTGGTGCCTGTACAGGTACTGCTGGAGCATCAACAACTGGAGTCTGGCCCTGAACTGGGCAACTGGTGGGTCAACAGGTGTTGTTCCTGCTGCTCTGCCTCGACCACGACCACGACCGCGTCCACGACCTCTAGTGGGTGGTACTGGTGGTCGTCCATCACGTCCGGTAGCACGAGTTCTCGCCATCTGCGAGAGAATAGGATACAAAAGATTAGTTCTCGGAACAACAAAGCCGCACGACGAGAATTTCAAGAATATGAAGTTTTCCTAAAGGTTCTGCAGCCTCTCGAGGAGAAATACAGGCGTCCCCGTACCGCTCCGCGAGACTCTACTAAACCGGCTCATGACTCGCGAGGCCTAGTAACCTAGGCTCTGATACCAACTTGTCACGACCCCAATCCCGGTCGTGATGGCGCCCAACATAATGCTAGGCAAGCCCGACCCTTTAAGCATACCCAAATCCAAATACGCAACCCATTACCAATTAATAGAGTTAAATTATCCGATAACATAATTCCAGCCCGTAGTAATAGACAAGAATAGTGCGGAAAAACCATAACAAATGCCAATACAACTCCCAACAGATCTGGGGTCACGAGTCTAGAGCCTCTAAATACGACTGAGTAGCAAAATCTAAACATATGAAAGTCTAGGATGCGGAAAAACAAAAGGGTAAAGGGAGAAGTCGGGTCCTGCGGACGCTAGGCAGCTACCTCGACAACTCCTGTGATAATCTGGGGAGCAGCAACAACTCTACTAAGCCTCCGGAACACCTGTATCTGCACACATGGTGCAGGGAGTAAAGTGAGTACTCCAACTCAGTGAGTAATAAGCATAGATAATGGCTGAAGATAAGAAATCACGAAATATTACAATGTAAAGCTATAATTGGCAAGCCATCACATTTAACGGTGAGATAACAGCAAATCAAATGACAGGTAAAGCAAATAAATACCAATGCATGAATGCAATGCACTGCATATGACCGCTGCGGCGCGCAGCCCGATCCATTTGGGTACCCGCGCTCACTGTGGGGGTTCAGACTCCGGAGGGGCTCCTACAGCCCAAGCGCAATATCGACATAACATTGCTGCAGCGTGCAGCCCGATCCATGCTCAGTCCAGAATATGCAAGTAAGCCACTCGGGCAATATTAAGTAATAGCTCTCGGCTCCCAAACGTCAGAAAAATGTAGTTTAAGTTGTTAAATCATAGAAATATGACTGAACATTTCGAAACAATGTTTAACTCAGGACTGAAATCATTTAACATGCTAAGTATCATGGAAACAGTGATAATAATCCCCGAAGGATTCAAGTAATCGGCACAAAGCCCAAATATATCCAAAAATCCAAGTAGGATGATTACCAATCAATCTCTAGTCAAGTACATAGTATGAACATCACCCGGGACGGACTATGCCACAGTCCCCAATCACAAACGACCCCGCACTCGTCATAGAGTACCTGTCTCGCCTCAATATAGCGTCACAATGCGATATACCGGGGTTTCAAACCCTCAGGCCATCATCTACATCTATTACTCACCTCAAGCCGGCCACAAGTCTAGCTCGCTATGCCTTTTCCTCTCGAATCAACCTCCTCGCGTGCCGAATCTGGTCAAAACCACAAGGAATACATTACTATAGGCCAAAGAAACATAACCCAATCGAAAGGACTCGAAAAACACCAAAAATCACGAAGTTGGCAAAACCTGAGCCCCGGGCCGACTTCTCGAAAAATTACAAAATTCACATCACCGGATTCCTTGTCTCGCCACGAGTCCATGCATATCGAATTTATAAAAATCGGAGTCCATTTGGCCCCTCAAATCCCCATTTTAGACTCTCTTAAGTTCAAGCCCTAAACCACCATTTTTGACCTTTGATTCCTTGATTATTCAGTCTAAATCCATGTTTATACACCATAAAATCAAACTCTGAGTCCAAGAATCCATACCTGATTAAAGCCCACGAAACCCTCTTCAAAATCGCCTCAAAGTTCTCAAGGTTCGGAGTCCAAAATGTTACCCTTTCAAAAATTCGCGAAGAAGAAAAACCTCACTTAACTACCAGTTATTTCCGCTTCTGCGGACCAAATACCGCTTTTGCGACTTCCGCTTATGCGGTCAACGTCCGCTTTTGCGGACTTTTCACTTAAGGCCACTTTCCGCTTCTGCGGTCCCCAATCGCATCTGCGGGACCGCTTAAGCGGCCCTAATCCCGCCTCTGCGGAACCTGGCAAGGGCCAAGTTTTCCGCTTCCGCGCTCCTCAAACCGCTTCAGCGAGACTGCACCTGCGGCCCCACAACCGCAGGTGCGAAACCAACAGATACCAGCAACTTGAACCTGCAATTAAACTCTAAAACCTTCCGTTTAACCACCCGAACTCACCCCGAGGCCCCCGGGACCTCAACCAAAAGCACAGACATGATCCAATACCCTATTCAAACTTGTTCCGATCTTAAAAACACATCCAACAACACGAAAATCCTCATTTTTCATCAGTTTCAAGCCTAAGTTCTTCAAATTCTTCTGAAACTCACATTCGATCAAAAACCCAACCAAATCACCTCCGAATCACCTGAAATTTTGCACACATATCCGAAATCACCTAACGGAGCTACTGCAACGGTCAGAATTCCATTCCGACCCCCGGATCAAAATCTCACCTACCAACCGGAATTCGCCAAAATACTAACTTCGCCAATTCAAGCCTAATTCTACACCGGACCTCCAAAATCAATTCCGATCGCACTCCTAAGTCAAAAATCATCCCCTGAAGCTAACTGAATCACCAGAATTCATATCCGAGCCCTCTAACTCAATAGTCAACATCCGGTTGACTTTCCAATATAAGCCTTCCTTAAAGAGACTAAATGTCTCATTTCCTATCCAAACCATTCCAATTCAACTCTAACTCTCCCGATGTCAATAATGGAACATGAAGAAGCAATAAACGGGGAAAACAGGGCGGTAACACATGGGACGACGGGCCGGGTCGTCACAATGGTCAACTTAGTGCAGTTTCTAAATTGTTTACAATTGGTTTTACAACAATCTATGGACTACACACCATCAAAGATAGGTTGAGTTTGTGGAGCAAATTGAGATTGATACACAGTACACAACAGAGACCCTGGTTAGCAATGGGAGACTACAATGCTATGTTGCATGAACAAGATAGACAATATGGCTCAGTGATACAAGATATGGAGATAAAGGATTTCAAAGAGTTCATGAAGGATACTGGGATGAATGAGCTGCAAACTGTGGGAAGAGACTATACCTGGACCAATAATCATACCTATAGTAGAATAGATAGAGGGCTGGTTAATGCTAATTGGATGTTGACAATGCCAAGCTTAAAGATTCAAGTGCTAGAACCATCAGTGTCTAACCACTCTCCACTCAAGCTAATGATTACATAGTTACAAAGGAAGAAGAATAGGCCATTTCGTTTCTTCAACTGAATTGCAGACCATCCTCACTTTATACAATATGTAGAACAAGTATGGAGTGAGGATGGAACATAGGAAATGATGCAGCAGGTATGGAACAAGCTCAAAAAGGTCAAGGAGATTATAAAAGGGATAAACACTCAACACTACCAAAGTGTGGAGAACAGAATTAAAAAAGCAAGAGAGAAGTTGCTAGCTGTTCAAGAGGAGATGAGTGGTAGAGTGCACCAATCTAGGGCTGCTTATCGGGCGGATTGAGCGGTTATTTACTCTTAACGGTTTGGCTTATCGGTTATCGGCTTTTAAATGTATTAATCCGCTAGCCACCCGATAAGATATCAGGGGGATTGGTATCGATTTAGCTCTTATCGGGCGGTTATTGGGCGGTTTATCTGCCTAATTCAATCAAAATAAAATAAAATTAAGTCTCTATATGTTTAAATAGGTGGTCGACGTACTAAGAGGGACGAAGCAGAAGAGACACCGTGATGGGTAAATCATCTTATTTGTGTTTATGCACATTGGCCTTGGTCCATGTGAAAGATTTCCAATTGGCCGTTGTTAAAATAAATGTTCGTCATGCTTAGAATTCTAGGATGCCTTAAAGCCCATGCAAAGTTGATGAAGCAGTGGTGTAACTGGTGTTGTTATCTTGTTTCAGACAGCAAATTCTGTCTTTTGTCACAGTTAGATGACTCCTTTTATTTGGCTTTCTTTTATTCTAATTCACTTTGATAGAGTAGTGGAAGAATAAGGGTTTTTGATTATTTAATATATATATATATATATATATATATATATATATATATATTCTTAACGGGTTAACGAATTATCCGTTAAGAAAATTGAATAACCGTCCCCAAACCGATAAGCCGTTAATGAAAAAAATTCAATCCGTTCCCCGTCCGTTAAACCGTTAACCCGATACCAATAAGCCATTAAGCTTCGATTTCGGTTTGGTTTTCGGTTTCGGTTCGGTTTTGAACACCCCTACACCAATCAGATCTAATTCAGAAGGAGAAAACACTTAAATGTGATCTAGAAAAATGGTCACTGATTGAAGAAAGTATCTACAAGCAAAGATCTAGAGTAAAATGGCTGAAACTGGGAGATTCCAATTCTGCCTATTGCTTTGCTCACATGAAGAACAAGAATAACTTGAATGGCATTCAGGCCCTAACTAATGGAGTGGGGATCCAACTATGGTTAGAAAAGGACATAGAGGAAGAAATAATGGGTTATTATAAGAAGTTGTTGGGTTCAAAATCAGAAAGTATACCTGCTATTAACCCAAATGTCATGAAGATGGGAACAACACTTAGCAGGGAGCAACAGTTACAACTTATTCAACCAGTGACTAAGGAGGAAGTGTGGTTAGCTTTGAAGGACATTAGTGATTTAAAAGCACCTGGCTATGATGGCTTTAATGCAGTGTTCTTCAAAAAAACATGGGAAGTAATAGGAGAGGATGTGACTAAGGCTGTCCTAGAGTTCTTTGAATCAGCTCAAATGTATAAACCTATCAACTGCACAACAATCACTTTGATCCCTAAAGTAAGGAATCCTACCAGCATTAAAGAATTTAGACCAATCTCCTGCTGCACTACTTTGTATAAAGTGATCTCTAAAATCCTCACCAAGAGATTACAAAAGGTGATCGATGTATTGATTGATAAATCTCAGTCTGCCTTTGTCCCTGGAAGAGTGATAACAGACAACATTATCCTCAGCCATGAACTTGTTAAAGGCTATGGAATAAGAGGGGTGTCACCTAGGTGTATGATGAAGCTGGATATGCAGAAGGCATATGATTCTATTGAATGGGGTTTTATGGAGCAGGTGCTGAATGCAATGGCTTTCCCAGACCAGTTTGTGAAATGGATCATGAGTTGTATGCAAAGTGTTACATATTCTATTATGGTTAATGGATCACTAACTCAACTATTTGAAGCTAGGAAGGGGCTGAGGCAAGGGGATCCATTATCCCCCTTTCTATTTGTGCTAGCAATGGAGTACCTGACAAGGAACCTAAAGACACTGAACCAGATTCCTGACTTCAATTATCATCCCAAATGTGAAAATTTGCAAATTATGCAACTTGGCTTTGTAGATGATCTACTTCTTTTTTGCAGGGGTGACATAGGCTCAATCAAATTACTATATAACTGCTTCATGGAGTTTTCTAAAGCTTCAGGATTGGTGGTCAACAAGCAGAAGAGTTCAATTTTCTTTGGAGGAGTACCACAAGAGGTTCAGGAAGCTATTCTAGGATTCCTGAGAATCCAAAGAGGGGAATTACCAGTAAGATACCTGGGAGTTCCCTTGAGTTCCAAGAGAAAATCAGTAGCCCAATGCCAGCCATTAATTGACAAAATAGCAAGCAGAATAACCTCATGGACAGCTAAATTTCTATCTAATGCTGGAAGGATTCAATTGATCAAAAGTGTCCTATTCTCCATCCAAACTTACTGGGCACAAATATTTGTGCTCCCAAAGAAGATCACTAAGCTAATTGAGGCAATCTGCAGAAGTTTCTTGTGGACAGGAGAGGGTAACATCTCAAAGAAAGCATTGCTTGCATGGGAGGAAATATGCATGCCCAAATCAGCAGGAGGATTCAATATAACAAGCTGAGAGGAAGCTTCAACAAAGTGAGCTGGAGGAAAGTTGTATGCAGCAATGCTGGTTGCCCTAGGTGGACATTCATGCTAACAATGACAGCACATGGCAAGTTATATACCAAAGACAGACTGAGTAAATGGGGATTACAAATTGACCAGGTGTGTGTACTGTGCAGAAAGGAAAGTGAGAACATTCAGCATCTATTCTTTGAGTGCTCTTATGCAGCTGAGTTGTGGGGCAATCTGTTAAACCGGCAAGGGATAAGAAGACCAGTATATGGATGGACTGAGGAGTTAGCATGGGTTGAAAAATAGTTGAAGAGGCAAAATGCAAGTACTGAATTATTCAAGATGACATTGGCAGCATGTATATACTACGTGTGGCAGGAAAAAAATGCCAGAATCTTTCAAGACAAAGCCAGACGATGGGAGATACTGGGCAAGTTGATCATACAGGAACTACACTGTCGAAGCAATAAACATGTGGAAAAAGCATTAAGTAGACTGGATTGGTACTCTATGTAAATAGTCTAAACAATATTGTAATAGAAAGGTAGTTAGGGGGGGGGGGGGGGGGAGAAGTACAGAAAGTTTAGGACATATGTAAGGGTTTTCTGAATTTACTTGTAAATATTTTCCCTGGTAAATGAAAGTCTAACTACCAAAAAAAAAAAAAAGAACATGAGTGGAAAAGAAAAAAATTTGTATGGCCAAACGGGTACTTATTCAGTCATTTTCCTTTAGCTTCTTGTGTTTCCTGATATTTCGAATCTAATTTTAAGCAGCTCTATTTTTTGAATATAATTTAAAGAAGCTCTATTTTTTGGTAGTATCCATTATACGCATGTGATTTTTTTTCTCTTTTATTATTTCATAGTGGTGTCATTTACTTCTATTATATAGAATTCATTGGCTCTTGCAGTTAAATGATTTATACAGCAATGGGCAGTATCTCAAGATTTTAATTGATTTTACCTTTTATTTTATATTTTAATCAATTGGTTTGATATTAGTATTATCAGTTTCTAGATAGGTATATGCAAATCATTCATCCTTCAGTAATAGAAAGAGTTTAACGTAACATAACAAGCTAAAAGTAAACTCATTTGAAAAACTTATTATGCCAGCGGTTTTCCTGTGTTGGATGTCAATAGGGGTGTCAAATTGGCAAGTTGAGCTAATTTTGTGCGGGTTAAAATAAGCTGAGTCAATAAATATTATTGGGCTGAGATAGACTGTGTTAAGATGGGCTAAATTTTGGGTTGTCGCCCAACCCACCCAACGCTTATCAAGTTTTAATTAATGTGTTTTTTTTATGAATTATTTAATTACCATAATAAGGCTTTGTTTTCTTTTGTTGTGGCCATAAATAGTATATCAAATAAAAAAAATTATTTTAAAAAAGTTGTTCATGGATAAATTTGGGAGAAAAATCGACCCAACTTTAGAGGGACTGAGATGGGGTGGGTTCAACAATGGGCGGGTCAATGAGCAACCGAACCTGGACGGGTTGAACGGGTTTGGGCTCAACTTACCACCCCTGGATGTCAACAAGAGAACTCACTATGTAAGTAAACGAGTATATTTTTCGAAACAGTGGAAACATGAAGTTTCAACCAAATTGAAGATTTAACCTAACTAGTCGTTTTTCTAGCCGCTTAAACTAAAAATAGACGGAGGATGTATCATATGTATAATCAATGTATAATCTATGTATACTGTCTTGAATTAGCCTGACTTTAAAATTGGGATCTCTACACAAATAGTTGGTCATATTCATTGTTTACTTTTTCTAGAAATATACATAGATTATACATTAATTATATATAATTATGCACATATAATATATAAATTGTGCATATATTATACTTTCTTGGGTTATTTTTACTTTAAGTGGTTGGACGAGTGGCTATTTGGGTTAATACTTAAGGTAAGGCCTAGCAGTACTTGTCCGCTGGTCTAGTTTCAATTGGACTGATTTGGGCTATGCTAGTCGCCCAAGTAGACTTGTCTCTTTAACTGCTTAAATTGGGCTTAGCTCAAAATGACTTGCCAGTCTTTATATCACCCTCCAACTCGTTAAAATTTGGAAGGTTGGATTAGTTGCTATATTAATACTTCAAATTTAGCATCCTTAAATGTAAAAGGATTAGTACTAAGCTTTGAATCACAAATTTCTAAACTTTAGATTTTGTTATTTATCCTAATTGGTCAGTTATTTGCAAGAGAATATTAGCATAATGTCACGACCCGGATTTCCTACCCTCGGGAGTCGTGATGGCGCCTACTCGTGAAAGCTAGGCAAGTCGAGTGTTACAGATTTTATTACCCTTTTTCCTTAACCTTTAACATTTACAAGTCAATATATGATCAACAGCGGAATAATAATAAGAAATGCGGAAGACGAAATCTAATAATTTAATTTAATACGAATACGATTCCATAGAAATAATTCACCCAGAACTGGTGTCACAATCACACGGACTATCTAAGAATACTACAAATAGGGTCTAAACAAAGAAAAATACATGTCTGTTCTGAAATAAGTAAGAACAGAAGGAAATAGGATAGAAGGGGACGCCAAGGCCTGCAGACGTCTGCAGGACTACCTCGGGTCTCCACTGGACTGAAGGCAGCAACCTCACTATGGTCCAAATGCTCCAGCACCGGGATCTCCACACAGTGCAGAGTGTAGTATTAGCACACCGACCCCATGTGCTGGTAAGTGTCGAGCCTAACCTCAGCAAAGTAGTGACGAGGCTAGGACAAGACTGCCAAATAAACCTGTGCAGTTAAATCATATACAACAAATAATGATAACAGAAACTAGCAGTTAAAGATGAGAAGGGGGAACATGCTGCGGGGAATATCAAGTACTAACAGAATTTAAGTAGAGAAGCATTAAGTACACCATAATTTCATATCAGCAAGAATAAGGAAACAGTAACAAGTGCACGACATCACCCTTCGTGCTTTTACTCTCGTTCTCACCATAAGAATCAATATTCACTTTTACTCTTTCTTGTTGCGACGTGCAACTCGATCCCAATCACATAATACTGTTGCGGCGTGCAACCCGATCCCAATCATATAATACTGTTGCGGCGTGCAACCCGATCCCAATCATATAATACCATTGCGGCGTACAACCCGATCCCAATCATATAATGATGTTGTGGCGTGCAACCCGACCCCACCTGTCCACCCTTATTGCTCCTTGTTGCGGCGTGCAACCCGATCCCATATAATATTGTTGCGGCGTGCAACCCGATCCCAATATACAAATCAACACCAATCACAAAAGAATCCCGGTAAGGGAACAATAGTATAATAATAATATTCCGACAAGGGAAACAATATCATAAGCAATAACATCCCGACAAGGGAAATAATATCATAGACAATAACATTCCGGCAAGGGAAACAACAATATATCTCATCTCGTTTCCACAATCACTTCACAACATAAGTCTCAACTTGAGCCAATGCTCACAATGGTCAATTACCAAGAATACTTTCATAAGCCTTGTTCAACATTTATAATCATCATATTAAGCATGGATAATACATAACGGAGTCACAACAATCATAGTATATGACTCACGGGCATGCTTGACACCAACGTATAGATACTCGTCACCACACCTATACGTCGTACTCAACACTTAACACATAGCAAATAAGACCACAACTCCTATTCCCTCAAGCTAAGGTTAGACCAAACACTTACCTCAATGTCTCGAACACAATCAAGCCTCAACTATCGCTTTACCTCTCGATTTCACTTCCAATTCGCTTGTATCTAGTCACAATTTACTTAATAACATTAATAAATGCTAAATAAACCAATTCTAATGCATGAAAATAGGTTTTCCAATATTTTCCCCAAAAAGTCAAAACCCGACCCCGGGCCCACTTGGTCAAAACCCGAAGTTCGAACCAAAACTCGATCACCCATTCATCCACGAACTCAAATATATAATTTGTTTTAAAATCGAACCTCAAATTGAGGTCCAAATCCCCAAAATTTGAAAATCCTAAGTTCTACCCAAAATCACCCAATTTCCCATAAAAATCCTTGATTTTGAAATGAAATCATGTAAAAAGATGGATTAGATTGAAAGAAATGAGTTTGAAATGACTTACAAATGATTTGGAGAAGAACCTTTCTTTGAAAAATCGCCCAAGAGAGCTTAGGGTTTGAAAGAGTTGGAAAAATGAAGAAAAATCCGTCTAAGTTATAATTTACACAGGTGCAGTTATTGCATTTGTGATGTCAGGTTCGCAAATGCGAACTCGCAAACGCGGCCCAGGCTTCACAAACGCGAAGGTAGGCCTCCCCTGTTTACTTCGCAAATGGGAACCATCGTCCGTAATTGCGATCACTGTTGGAGTCGCATTAGCGACATGGAGCTTCGCAAATGCGAAGGTCCCCCTACCTGCTCAGTCATCGCAAATTCGATGGTTAGTCGCAAATGCGAGCTCGCATTTGCGAGCCAGGCTTCGCAATTGCGAAGCCTGCAGACATGCAACACACAAGCAGTTTTTCCTAAGTTCAAAACACTCTGTCGCCTATCCAAAACTCACTCGAGCCATGGGTGCTCCAAACCAAACATGCACGCAAGTCCAAATACGTCATACAGACTTGCTCTAGCGATAAAATCATCAAATAACATCAACAACTATGAATTCAACCTCAAATTCATGAAATTACTCAAGAATATTGAAATTTCCATTTTCTTAAACTAAATGCCCGATTTATACCAAACGAACTCCGATTTTTACCAAATTCCACAGATTCAACTTAATTGTTATTTTAAACCTGTACCGGGCTCCGGAACCAAAATACGGTCCCGATACCATCAAACTCAAACATTTTTAAATTTCCATAAACTCTTATATTTTCAGTTAAACAATTTCTTTCAAAATTTCTCGGGTTTGGGACCTCGGAATTCAATTCCGGGCATACGTCCAAGTCCTATATTTTTTTACGGACCCTCCGGGACCATCAAATCACGGGTCCGTGCCCGTTTACCCAAATGTTGACCGAAGTCAACTTAAATTCAATTTTAAAGGCAAAATTAGCATT
The DNA here is from genome assembly GCF_001879085.1 of Nicotiana attenuata. Lineage (NCBI taxonomy): Eukaryota > Viridiplantae > Streptophyta > Magnoliopsida > Solanales > Solanaceae > Nicotiana > Nicotiana attenuata. Next base: position 33,901 of record NW_017674117.1, on the reverse strand, counting down.
TTCCTCAAATTTTCACATAAAAGCTTTCCGGATATATGCCCGAATTGCGCACGCAAATCGAGGTGAGACAAAAGGAGGTTTTTAAGGCCTCAGAACACAGAATTGACTTCCAAAACGAGTGATGACCTTTCGGGTCATCACATATAACCAAACGAAATTTTAATAAATGACGAACATTCGTAATGACCATAAAACCAATCTTTTCCTTACTAGTCTAATACACCATGCTATATTAGTTTAAGCAGTTAATTAAACATCCTACTTCTATTATTGTTAACCAGATCACTATGAAAATCGCCCCCCCCTCCCCCCCCCTCCCCCCCATTTTTTTTTTCCAATTCTCTTCGGTTCATTTTAATTAATTTTTTGGATGTTTTTACACATATTAAGAAATCTACCTTTTATCATTAATTAATAATAAAAATAATTATATTAAGCTTTACTATCTCTACACATTTTTTGCCATTGGAAACATAATAGATACTCTAAGAATTTTTACTCCGAGGGTAACTTTTTTAGAAAAAAATGTTAATTCCTTCTTAATATCTGGAAAAAAATAAAAAAATCAAATAAAATGGATCGAAGAGAGTAATGTTTCCTGTTCAATTTGCCAGCTTGTCGAGCACATGATATCAAACACAAATAATATCACCATTTTGGCCCTGTCATATTTTCTAAAAGAAACCCTGAACAACAGACATACACAGACAACAAAAATAGAAAAAGGCATGTGGGATATCGTGGTACCATAAAATATGTATTCTTTGGTCAATTAATTAATTAAGCAGTTGGAACTTCAAAGTGTAGCATTATTGTGCATTATCAGTAGCACGTCCTTCTTATCAACTTCTTAATTAGGACAGCATTATTTAGCAAATCAAGGTTTCATACATAGTAGTAATAAAGAAAAAATATAAAGGAGTAAGAAACTCTTCAAAATTCAAACTTTATCAGCCACTAAGGTTAAAAATAGGACGAGATTCTGCCAAATGTGACCAGCCCTCTGCAACTGCAATGGATAGATTTTGTCCCTACGCGGAAAAATTTACAACTGAGAGAAATAGGTATTTGGTTGCTATTCTTTCCTTAAGAATTTTTTCCCATTAATTTTCGATGGTAAGCTTAAAACATCAAATTTCAAGGAGTATATATATATATATATATATATATATGTATGTATGTATGTATGTATATATAATGAAGGCGACTTTCAAAGACTTTCAGATATCTCTACGATACTGCTGTCTGTAAACAGGTATATATGAATTTTATAATATTATGTATGTATTCGCTTATTGTAGAATGACCTGTATTTGTTAACTTATTGTTTTAAAAAATTTAGAAAATAGGATAAGGAGACACCTCCACAGAGGGGGCAAGTGCACATATAACCATTCTCAAGGATGCTATTTAGGGATTAGCCAGTACTTATTTTTGTCCTGAAATTTTAAACTAAAAATCTTAACTTCACGACAACTCAGGATAATTTTTGTCCTGAAAAATTGAAATGAAAAACTGAAATTCAGGACGTACTGTCTAATTTTTAAATAGCAGCCCTTTAAAGTGGCTACCTCATGTCATTTCTACTCCACAGAGGGTGTCAATTGATGGAGGTAAAAATAGCACAGGCTAGCCAGTTTTCGGACTGGTCATTCAAAAATAGCCAGCGTTTGCAAAGTCATTGAAAAATAGCCACTATTGTGCTGCAACACGGAAAGTTCCAGCATAATATACTGGAGATCGGTGCACCTGTGGTTGGTAATTTGCTAGATTCTATTGGTCCGGAGGCTTGTTTGAAGGGAAAAGCTGTGGTTGAGCTTTGAGTTTGGCCGTTGGAGCGAGGTAAGTGTCGTGGTTAACCTTGGCTTGAGGGATTAGGTCTTATTTGCCTATTTGTTACGTGTTGAATGTTGAGTACAACGAATAGGTGAGATAACAAGTACCTATGCGTTGTTGTCGAGTCATAGCATGCGATTGAGTCTTATTCATGAAATTGTAGCTTTCCGTGATCATATTACCCATGCTTAGACTAGTTTATCGTTATGTTGATTGTTCTTATCATATTTACGGTTTTTGGTATTGATTGAGTATTGATTCAAAGTTGAGGTTGGTATTGTGGAACCAATTGTTGAAGTAAGACTTTTCTTGATATTTCTATCTCCCTATTGTTATTGTTCATTGTTTTGGTGATGGAGAGTGTTAATGCACGAAGGATGATGCCGTGCCATGTTTTGTGAGTGTTAATGCACGGAGGGTGATGCCATGCCATATTGTGAGTGTTAATGCACGAGGGTGATGCCGTGCCATGTTATGAGAGAGTTAATGCACGAAGGGTGATGCCATGTCGTTCCTATTTGATTCATATGGTGAGGTTGAGAGTAAAAGCACGAAGGGTGATGCCGTGTACTTTCTTTTGTTGTGGTTACTTGTCCTTATCCGTTCTAATTATATCGGTTGATCAAAGTTCTAGATTCTGCTGTGATCCTTTATCTTGTGATCCCCTCAGCATGTCCCCCTCCCAATATTACTTGTCTTGTTTCTTTTATCGTTGTTATTGGTATATATATTGTAACTCTACAGGTTTATTTGTAGGTGTCTTGTCTTAGCCTCGTCACTACTTCACCGAGGTTAGGCTCGGCACTTACTAGTACATGGGGTCGGTTGCACTGATACTACACTGTACTTCTATGCAGATTTTGGTACTGGACTGAGTTGATCCCGAGTTTAGCTGCTGGCTTCATTTGATCGGAGACCCAAGGTAGTCCTGTTAGGGTCCGCAGGCCCTGGCGTCCCCTTCTATACATTTTCTTTATTGTTTCATTTGTATAAAAAACAATTGTACTTCCTTCAGACAGTTACTTGTAGCTAAATCTTAAAAGTTTGTGGATTGTGATTCCAGATTCTAGGTAGCTTTACATATTAAGATTGTTATGGATTTCCGCACTCTTTTCAACTTATTATGGTTCAATTGTTGTTAACCACTGAAAGGTTTAAGAATTGGTTTAATGATCTCTAACGTTGGCTTGCCTAGTAAGTGAAATGTTAGGCGCCATTATGGTCCCGACGGTGGGAATTCCGGGTCGTGACAAGTTGGTATTAGAGCACTAGGTTTCCTAGGTCTCACAATTCTTGAGCTGGCTCAGTAGAGTCTAGGGGATCGGTACGGAGACGTTTGTACTTATCTCTCACAGGCTACAGAGTTTAGGAACAACGTCACTTTTGTTCTTCTATGTCGTGCGATTTTGTTCTCTCAGTGCTAATCGAACTCTTCTACTCTTGTTCTTTCATACATGGCGAGAACACATACCGCATTTTCAGTTGAGCAACATCCAGAGCCCCCAATGGCAGCTCTTACGAGGGGCAGAGGACGAGGCCCAGGTCGTGCCAAAGGCCGAGGCAGGGGCAGGGCTCAGCTCAGAGCTCGAGTAGCAGCACTAGCGGCGGAGCCTCAGGTGGAGTTTGATGAGGAGGCTCCAGCCCAGACCGTTCCAGAAGGACCAACTCAGTCCCAGAGGGGTTCATCGCCACCCCGGTACTTCAGGATGCTTTGGTCCGTCTAGTGGGCCTCATGGAGAGTGTGGCACAGGCCGACACATTTCCTGTATCACCAGCCGTCTCTCAGGCTGGGGGAGGAGCACAAACTCCCGCTACTCACACTCCGGAGCAGATGGCTCCTCAGTTTCAGACTCCACCAGCTCAGCCCGTTAGGGTAGTTCAGCCGGGTGTTGCGGCACAGATCGGTGATGGATCAGCTATGTCTTCTGAGGCTTTATGGAGACTGGATAGGTTTACCAAGATTTTCTCAGTTCACTTCAGCGTGCATCTTGAGAGGATCCCCAGGACTATCTGGACAGTTGTCATGAGGTGTTACGGAACATCGGGATAGTGGAGAACAATGGGGTCGACTTTGTTGCTTTTCATTTCTCGGGTTACGCCAAGAAATGGTGGAGGGATTTTGTGTTGACCAGACCAACTGGGTCGCCGGCTCTTACTTGGGACCATTTCTCTCAGCTATTTCTTGAGAAGTTCCTTCCTATCACTTAGAGAGGACTATCAGAGGCAGTTTGAGAATCTGCAGTAGGGTTCTATGTCTGCCACTCAGTACGAGACCCGATTTGTGGATTTGGCCCGTCATGCTATTCTTCTGCTTCTTACCGAGAGAGAGAGAGAGAGAGAGAGAGAGAGAGAGAGAGAGAGAGAGAGGGTGAGGAGGTTTATTAAGGAACTTTCTTAGCCTATCAGAATGCAGATGGCTAAGGAGACTGGGAGTGAGATTTCTTTTCAGACAGCTGCTAATGTTGCCAGGCGAGTCGAGATGGTACTAGCTCTGGGGGTGGTCAGGGATCTGACAAGAGACCTCGTTATTCTGGGGGATTCAGTGGTGCCTCGTTTGGAGGCACGAGTACTTTTGGTAGAGGCCATCCTCCTAGGCCGTTTCATTCAACTCCCCAGGCTTCTCACGGTGCTTCAGGTAGCAGTGGCACTCATATGCATTATTCCGATCAGCTAGCCTACAGTGCACCACCGGCTCCTATCAGTACACCTCCGCTCCAGAGTTTTCAGGGTGGTTACTTAGGCCGATAGGGTCAGTTTCTGGGTCAGCAGTCACAATAGCTGAGGTCTTGTTATACTTGTGGTGATCCGAGGCACATTGCTAGGTTTTGCCCACCAATCCTCAGCATCAGGGTTCTCGTGCCATGGTCCTAGCACCGGGTGTTTCACCGCCTGCTCATCCAGCTAGAGGTAGGGGTCAGGCAACTAGAGGTGGAGGTCGGGGCATTAGAGGTGGAGGTCAGGCCGCTAAAGGAGGAGGCCAGCCAGATAGGGCCTATCCTTGAGATGTAGTTCAGAGTGGTCGGGCCCAACCCCGATGCTATGCTTTTCCAGCCAGGACTGAGGCTTAGTCATCTGATGCAGTTATCACAGGTACAGTTTCAGTTTGCAGTAGAGATGCCTCAGTTCTATTTTATCCGGGTTCTACTTATTCCTACGTGTCATCCTATTTTGCTTCATATTTGGTCGTGCCTCGTGATTCTTTGAGTGCTCCCGTGTATGTGTCCACCCCTGTGGGAGATGCTATTGTTGTAAACCGCATTTATCGTTCGTGTGTGGTTACCATTGGGAGTCTTGAGACTCGTGTAGATCTCTTACTTCTTGATATGGTCGATTTTGATGTCATTTTGGGGATGGATTGGCTGTCACCTTATCATGCTATATTGGACTATCACGTTAAGACGATGACCTTAGCCTTGCTGGGGTTGCCTCGATTGGAGTGGAGAGGGACTCCAGACCATTCTACCAGTAGGGTTATCTCTTATGTGAAGGCTCGGCATATGGTCGAGAAGGGGTGTCTATCTTATTTGGCTTGTATCCGCGATTCTAGTGCGGAGGTTCCTTCCATGGATTCAGTACCAGTCATTCGTGAGTTTCCAGAGGTGTTTCCTGTAGACCTGCCGGGGATGCCACCCGACAGGAATATTGACTTCTGTATTGATTTGGCTCCGGGCACTCAGCCCATTTCTATTCTGCCATACCGTATGGCGCCACCAGAGTTGAAAGAATTGTAGGAGAAGTCGCAAGATTTGCTTGATAAGGGTTTTATTAGACCTAGCGTCTCGCCCTGGGGTTTTGCGCCCGTGTTGTTTGTGAAGAAGAAGGATGGATCGATGAGGATGTGCATAGATTATTGGCAGTTGAACAAATCACCATCAAGAACAAGTATCAATTGCCAAGGATTGATGACTTAATTGATCAACTTTAGGGTGCCAAGGTGTTTTCAAAGATTGATTTGAGGTCTGGCTATCATCAGTTGAGGATTAGGGCATCCGGTTTCCCTAAGACAGTTTTTCGGACTCGGTACGGGCATTATGAGTTTCTAGTGATGTCATTTGGGCTAACAAATGCCCCATCAGCATTTATGGATTTGATGAACCGGGTGTTTAAGCCCTATTTGGATTCCTTTGTGATTGTATTTATTGATGATATCCTGATCTACTCCCGCAACCGAGAGGAGCATGAGTATCACCTTTGGATTGTTCTTCAGACTCTGAGAAACAGCCAGTTATATGCTAAGTTTTCAGAATGCGAGTTCTGGTTGAGTTCATTCGCTTTCTTTGGGCACGTTGTGTCGACAGAGTGTTTTAAGGTAGATTCTAAGAAGATAGAGGCAGCCAAGAACTGGCCTAAACTATAGAGATCTGGAGTTTCTTGGGATTGGCGAGTTATTACCGTCGGTTTGTGGAGGGGTTCTTATCTATAGCTAAAAGTCCTCTTTCAAAATAGAATAACCATATAAGAAAAGAAACTATAAAAACAACAAGTCACAATCAACAAAATCCAAATGTCCACGTATGGAAATACAGTAACTTAAATAAGAGGCAAATAAAGTACATCAAGAAACTATGAAACGTCCCATAGTATCACATTTCAAGTCTTATTATACTTGCTTCATTCTGAACATCTTTTGGGATCAAGTGTGCCATATGAACTATGCGTGGGACACAAAATATAATATAAATGTAACAACATGTGCAAACAAGGGAAATGGAAGTGGCATCTATTGTTCATACTGGATATGCGTTTCACAGACTATCCATAGGGTTCACATATTATATTATACACCTATGCGTTTCATAGCTCGTCCATAGGGTTCACATATTATATTATACACCTATGCGTTTCATAGCCCGTCCATCGGGTTAACATATTATATTATACACCTATGCATTTCATAGCCCGTCCATAGGGTTCACATACTATATTATACACCTATGCGTTTCATAGCCCGTCCAAAGGGTTCACATATTATATTATACACCTGCGTTTCATCGCCCGTCCATAGGGTTCACATATTACATTATACACGTATGCGTGTCATAGACCGTCTATAGTGTTTATTCATACCATACACCTATGCCTTTCATAGACCGTCCATAGTATCACATACACAATACACCTATGCATTTCATAGACCGTCCATAGGATCACATATACAATACACCTATGCGTTTCATAGACCGTCCATAGGATCACATATACAATACACCTATGCGTTTCATAGACCGTCCATAGGGTTCACATAAGACCTCATTATGCACGAGACCATATATAAACTCAAGAGACATGATTAACATTACCTTAACGCGTGCATGGTGAACAAATAAGTTGATTTCAATGGCATATGGCCCAAATTCGTTTTCCATGAGATTCATCATCAATTAGCATATGACATCTCACTTTCATCTCATTATTCGCTCACTTGTCATCTTAAGGCCATTAGCTAAGTTCATGATTCTTGGGGACTTAACATCGTAGTTATTTACATTTATTATTTTAGAAGCATACCTACTATGATTGAAACCTATTGGAACATACAATGCCTCATAATCCTCATTCGGCAAAGCGACTACATTTCAAGTTCATACTATTATTTACTTGTACTTTCCATGGGTGATCATAGGACAATAATAACATTTATCATATAAAGGGGTCAAAACTCATTTCATAGTCTTTCAAAAATTCTTTCATTTCATTTGCACTATTGGCCACAATCGTAATTCTCACTCTTGGCACGATGGCCATATTTATCATATCCCATACTCGCTTCGTTCACTTTCAAGCCTTATCAAAGGTTATTAGTAATAAGAGCATTTCAAGTCAAGACTTTAGATACACATATGAGCAATTAGGATTATTAAGCACATCGAGTTTTTCTCACACAATTTGGCATCATAACTTTCATTTGAAACACGACTCAAAGCCGTAACATTTTAATTAGCAAACCATAATTTGAACATATATCTTTCGATATAAGGCTCATTCGGAATAATCAAGTTTATAGGGGATAACACGGAATATAGAAATTAGGGATTTTGAGCCAGCCCTACTTGCTACGGAAACATTATGGAATTCAATTCCGAGAGAGAAAGTTTAGCCAACATACCTCACATGAGCTTTTCTTAAGTTACTACAATGCCCCAACACTCCTAGCAATAACAATCTATAGGAAGATAGCGAAAATCGATTAATAGTTAGAAGGATTCCCATGGTGTAACTCTTTTTTGAAATTTTTGTCAAACACCTAGCATGCAAAATAGACCACAAGGCTCTACAATGGTAATACCTTCCTCCCTCAACCAATTTCAACAAGAAAGTACCCAAAATGGTTCATTAACCCCACATACTACAACCTAATGTCACATGCATGGCCTATTTCTAACCCCACAATATACATAAACTCATAACCTCTTGCATGAAATCTTAGGAGTAGGACTTACCCTGGTGGATGATAATCTAGTGATTGGCTTCCTTGATTCTTGAACATTGGTGCAAGATCAGATGATTAGATTGTTAGGTTTCTTTCTTCTCTCTCTAAAATGTTCTTACCTTTCTCTAAAGAGTTCGATTTTTCCTTCTAAAATGCACCCCCAAGGCATTATATCCAAATTGGATCGGATAGAAAAATTTCCAAAAATGACCCCCGTAGTCAATTATGTGGTGAAATTCCACTATAGCAGAATCGTTTTGTGGGAAGCAGAATTGATTATGTGGTAGCAGAATTTTTCTGCGACCATTTTGCTATACCAAAATCATTCTACGACCATTTGTGCGATAGCATAATGACTTTTGCGACAGCAAAATCATTTTGCGGCTGCAGAATGGTGTTTTAAGATTGCCAATTCTCCGCTTCACTCCGCGATGGATATGCGGTCCGCGGAGTGATTTTGCGGTCGCAAAATGGACCACAGAAAGGCCATTTTCTGCAACAATTTACCTCTAACTCTCCAATGCATTGTACAACCCAAAACTTACGCACCGTGGCTCGTTTTCTATAATTTTCAAACACATGAGCCTACCTCAGAACCACGAAAGCTTAAATTACTCAGCGAAATTTTCCGGGGCCTTACATTCTCCCGCACTTAGGAACATTCGCCCTCGAATAAGAAGCATAGCTCGATCCAAACACCCAACGAGACTTATCTCATTTCTCAAATACCTCAAGCTCCCAAATTGCATATGCCCCTCAAATATGCATAGTAATATACCTATCGAGTGATTTTCTTGCTCTTCCCTAACCAATACATTCAACTACATATAGTACTCTACTGAGAATTGAGAACCGTATTTATCTATCTTGAACCCTCGAACCAGAATAAGCACTAGGCATCATCAATGGCAACAGCAAAACTGAATCCAGAAGCTAAAGAGTGGAAACCACCTACTGAGAAAAGTCTAATACATTATCGTCCTCTTTCTCTCCCTCACAAGATTTATCACTCACTACCACCAGTTCAGTTGGTATGCCAACATCACAATCTTTTTCATAGTCTCAACATTACTTTTTCTTCTACCAACAACAACAACTTGCTCCTCTTCTCGGCGGGGTTCCTTTACAATGGATTTAACTCTTAATTCACACCCTAGAAATTCCAAATTTGACTAGCTCCCCAAATTTTCTAAAAATTTTGACAGAGTTTCCCCTGTATTTGGGCCTATCCACCAGTCAGAGGGCCCTAGTAACCTCCCTTAACAACATATACATAAACCAACAACGTAACGTAATATGACAACAACACCAACCGTAACATCCTAGGCATTGTACTATCAGAATGGACCATTTGCATAAACTATACAAGTTTCGATATAACTCATAGAAGGTAAACTCCTAACATTCTTATAGCACACAACACTTCCGTGATGATCTTGACTTTCTCCATAGATTAGTGAGCAAGTTCGGGCCCCTATCAACTTTTTTACACAACCTTTGACCATCCTATGAGAGACTTTCATCTCCTTCCACATGAGACGCTACACAGTGGAATAACAACCCATTACACAATAACCACGGCCTTCATTGGCCCTATACTCCTCAAAACACATTCATATACCCATCTCACCTCATCCTTCCCGTATGCGTTAAACTTACCGTGATTGGAGGTCCAAACATATAAAGAAGTATCATACCATGGTCAAACATACATGACAAGAAGCTGTATGGTCGTACTCTTTCACACACATCATAGGACAAGGGAAAAAAGGGGGGGGGGGGGTTGAGGGACTTACTTGCTGTTCCTTGCTTGTTGGGGGCAGTGCTTTAGCTGGTGTCCCTTGACTCCACACCCAAAACATTCATCAGTGCCACATCGACACACCCTCAAATGACGCCTCCTACACTTAGGACATGGGGGCCTCTGCTGCAGCTGATAGTTCCCGTTCGACTGGACCTGCTGATTAGATCCCTCGTTGCCTTGGTTTCGCGTATTATGGCCCCACTACTGCTGATGGAGCCCTGATGGTAGTGCTCTAGCTGAAGTTCGGAGAACTGATTGCGTGAGTCCTGATGACACTCTCATATGTAATGCCTTTCCACCATTAGCCCTACTGTAGGAGCCACTAAAACTGCCCGCAAATCGGGCCTTTTTGTTGAAATCTTGCTTCGTCTTTCTTTTTAACTTTCGGTCCTCCGTAGCTTGTGCGAACGTCACCATTTTCCCGTAATTCATAATAGAATTCAAGGCAGCTATTGCGGCCTCATTAACAGCTAAGGGGTTGAGGCCCTGCACAAACCGGCACACTCTAGTCTCCATAGTGGGCAACATGTCAATAACATACTTGGACAGGCGCGCGAGCTCCATGTGTTACTCCCACACACTCCTGCTACCTTGCTTTCGATTCTCAAACTCAGCTGCACGGGCTGCCTCTGCCTCAACGGGCAGGAAATGATCCATGAAGGCGTCAACAAACTCACTCCACCTCGCTAGAGGGATCCCCTCCTCACGGGAGTCCACCCACAACTCAAACTACGAATAAGCTACCCCTCTCAGGCGGTAGGCGGCCAACTCCACTCCCTCTATCTCAGTTGCACGCATAACTCTGAGAGTTTTGTGCATCTCAATAATAAAATCCTGGGGATCCTCCTCGGGATAAGCACCCGTGAACACTGGAGGATCTCACTAAAGGAACTGTTTACCCTGGATCTGGCAAAATCCCCTTGCTGGCTAGAAGAAGTAGGGGCAACATTAGCTCTCTGGGCCTGGGAAGCCACTAACTGAGCCAACATCTGTATGGCTCCCCTAAGGTCCGCATCAGAAACACTAGGACCAGAAGCTGGGGTTGGAGGTGGAACCGGAATGTCAGTTGGAGGGGTTGTTGTACCCTCAGCAGACATAGGAACTGGTGTAGTAGAATCAAGCAGTGTTGTAGCAGGGGGAATGTCCTCACCCCTCGGGTACTCACCCGCATCCTCATGTAAAGAACCAACTGCCACTCCTAGGGCGTCATTAGCTCCTTGGCCAGTAATTGCTTTCTTCCTAGATGCCATGTACTGAAAGTTAGAGCAATGCACGAGTTAGAGGAGGAACAGACTCACTGTGAGCATGTGATTCTTGCCCTACTAAAAATACTCCTACAAAATTAAAGAAATAGATTTTTTCCAAATTGTTTCAACTTTATAGGATTTTTGTAGGATTTTATTAATTGTTTGCATTTTTGTGCACGTTTAATTTTGTTAAAATCATGAAAAATGCCCCAAAAATGTCAAAAGTTTCATGCATTGCATATTAGGTTTTGTGTTCACATTTTAGGATTAATTAATTAATTAATTACTTTATTAAAATGAAAATAACAAAAAATATTTTTTATTTTTACATTTTTAGCGTTTAAATATTAGATTAGTATTTTCCTCTTCATTAATTTAGGATTAACTAATTTCGTTATTATTATAAATAGATAATTAGTTTGATTTCTTAGGTGATATCAATTTAGGACTTAATTAATTTAATTAGGTATTTAGAATTAAAGAAAAGAAAAAGGAAAAAAAAAGGAAAATAGGAAGAATATATTTTTGGTCTTGTTTCTTTTTAAATTGGGCCAATTCCTAAATTGGCCCAATTAATTTAAAACCCCAGCCCAATTCCCTTTTTAAAAAAATCGGTCCACCCCCTTAATAGACTAAACGGTGTCGTTTCCCCTTCCCTTAATCCCAGCCGTTGGATCATTTTGATCCAACGACCCGCAATTGATCTCCTTCTTCCCTTATTAGTGTCGGACCAGATCCCCTACCCCCAAAACAAACACTCACAGGCCTCTTATTCGTCTCTTTAATCGTCGCCGCTAGCCACCCGCCGAAAATCGCCCCACGGCGGCGGCGATACTCCAAACCACCCCAAAATTTAACCCAACAATCCCCAGCCTCCCCTCATCACTATCCCACTACCAATTTCCCCAAAATCCCCACCCATTTACTTTAATTTCAAATCTGAGATTCCAAAAGAAATAAAAAATACCTAATCCGTTCCTCTTTCTGATTTCAATGGTTTTCAAGGCTCGATCCGTTCCGAAGTTTATGCCAATCGATTGTTCTCAGTCGATTAGTATCATTTTTGGCCCATTTCGAAGCGCACCGGATTCCGGTAGGGTCCCGGCTGACTGGCCAAGTTCGTCGCCTTCATCGTTCGTTGAGTCGCTTCATTCGTCAATTCATTCCGGCCAAAACCAGTACCCTTCCTCTTTCTTTTTCTTTCTTCGTTTCTGTTATTTCTGATTTTGTTTTATTATTTATTTGTTTGAATTAGTTTTTAGTTTGTTTAAAGTCAGTGATTCTAGCTGTTCAGTTGCGTAGGTTTTAGGTTAATCGAGCCAAATTAACTAGTTATTAACTGATTTGCATATCTCTTAGGTTTATTGTTGATAATTGGATTTAATTGTAACTTCCCGGAATTCAATTCCGACCACGCGTACAAATCATAATACCTAAAATGAAGCTACTCAGGGCTTCAAACCGTTGAACGACGCGCTAGAGCTCAAAACGACCGGTCGGGTCGTTACATTAGTATTTCTCCCACTACGACGAAGTACTACAAATATTACCTTCATTACCTTACGGTATTGAAATATTAGTGACTTCTTACTATAGTGTTCATTGTTCAAACATTTCTCCCACTTTATAAAGACATATTTTGTCTATAACATCCTCCCACTACTTAAATGCAATGGAACGTCAATTCCGACGTGTGGGTTTTGATGTTCTTGAACATCTAGTTATTTCTTTGCCTAGTTCCTGTAAAATTAGTTTTCTTTTAGGAACATGATTTATTAAACAGGCCTTATTTTAAAAAATACATTTGTTTTAGCAATTGCCTTATTTTCTTTAGGACAATAAAATAAACCTCCACTCATTTTCTTGAATATTCAATAAACATGCACCTATCCATTCTTAGTTCCAACTTATATATCTTATTTCCCTTTCAGCACATTGTCACGACCCGGATTTCCCACCATCGGGAATCGTGATGGCGCCTACTAACGGAGCTAGGCAAGCCAAACATTTTAAACATTCCCTGATTTCACCTCAACAATAACTATATAAATATAACGGGTCATTTAAATAAAAGCAGAAGTCTTTAAAATATAGATAACTGAAAACCCAAAAATGCAGAAGTTTAACATTTCTCTACCCAAGACTGGTGTCGCTATCTCACGAACTACTAAAGAGTGCTACAAACAAGTCTGACTAGAAAATGCATAAATGTCTGTCTCGGTACAATGAAAACAAACTGAAAACATGGAAAGGGACTCCGGCATGCGAAAGCCAGCTACGCTACCTCGTAAGTCCCTAGACTGAAGTCAGCTCCCGATCAATATCCTACTGCTGTGGTCCAAAAGCTGCTCCGGTACCGTGATCTGTGCAAAAGAGCACAGAAGTGTAGCATCAGCACAACCGACCCCATGTGCTGGTAAGTGCCTGGCCTAACCCCGGCGAAGTAGTGACGAGGCTAGACAGGACTACCAAACCAACCTGTGCAGTTCAATATATATATGCAATAAAAGGAAAGAACAAAGAAATTAAACAGTTAAGAGGGAGGGGAGCATACTATGGGGGAGTACAGTCCGGATATAAAGTCAACAATTTAAGTAAGAAACAGGGCAAAAACAATAATTAATGAGAGCAGGAAAATCAGCAGTTGCACGGCATCAACCTTCGTGCTTTTACTCTCATTCTCACCACAAGCAATCAAATAAAGTGCACGACATCACCCTTCGTGCTTTCCCTCACATAACTCTCGTATCATGGCACGGAATGACCCTTCGTGCAATTATAATCAAATCAGAGCACGGAATGTCCCTTCGTGCATAAATAATCAAAACATGGCACGGAATGACCCTTCGTGCAAATATAATCAAAACATGGCACGGAATGACCCTTCGTGCAAATATAATCAAAACATGGCACAGAATGACCCTTCATGCAAATATAATCAAAGCATGGCACGGAATGACCATTTGTGCATTATCACTCTTCCTCACCCAAACAGTAATCACAACCAAACGGGGCGAGGGGATAAACAAATAATAAGAAATGTCCCGGCAAGGGAATTACACAATTAACAGCTAAATACTGGCAAGGGAGCAACAACAATACTTTCACATCCCGGCAAGGGAGATAATCAATATACTCAAACCATCCCAGCAAGGGATTAATCATATCACTTTCTATTTCTTTCATTTCTTACTCAATAGTCTTTTTATCGTTCGAGCCAACGCTCCAAAGAATTTACAATTCATAATTAGTCCTCATACTCTTCACATTGCATAGAATTCATCAATTAACATGGAATAGTCATAACAATATCAGGATAAGTACATACAAGGACCCACGGTCATGCTAGACACCGGTGTATAGATACTCGTCACCATGCCTATACACCGTACTCGATCATTTAGCAATTAGAAAATAATAACACTCTAATCCTATTCCTTCAAGCCAAAGTTAGATCAAACACTTACCTCAAATGCTCCAAAATCAACTCAAGCCTCTAGTATAGCTTTACCCCTCGAATTCGGCTCCAACTCAGTCAAATCCAAGAAGCTTTAGTGAAGAATCGCTCTAAAAGTCACCTAGGGGCTGTGGAGAAGAAGAGCTTGTGTGAAATTTGGGAATAATCCCGTAACTATTCTGTTTTTAGACTTTAAAAATTGCTGGGCAAAAATGCCTTTCGCGTTCGCAGGAAAGGGGTCGCGTTCGCGAAGGGTTAATTCAACTGATCATCGCGTCCGCAATGAGGAGGCTGCGAATGCGAAGAGAAAGAATGGGGGGTCTAGGGAAATGCTCTACGCGAACGCATGGAGTGACTCGCAAACGCGGTGAGGGAGGAACTGAAGCTACGCGAACGCGGGAATCAGTCCGCGAACGCGAAGAAGGGGACCTGGCCAGCATCGCGATCGCGTAAGGCCTATCGCGAACGCGAAGAACAAATCTGGCCTGCAACAGCTGAAGAAAACCTGCTATATTTCTAAGTGCAAAACCACCCCGAACCACCTCCGGATCACTCCCAAGCCCTCGGGGCTCCTAACCAATCACACACACTAACTCAACAACATCCTACGAACTTAACCGTGCGATCAAATCGCCAAAATAACATCATAAACGAGGAATCAAACCTCAAAATCAACACTTTTCATTCTAACTTCATAAACTTCAAACTTTAGATATTCAGGTCTGAAACACGTCAAATGACGTCCGATTTCGACCAAATTTCACAGAAAGCGCTTAAACCATATATAAGACTTGTACAGGGCGTCAGAACCAAAATACGAGCCCGATACCACTATCTTTTAATCAATTTTCATTTCCATTTTCCTTAATAATTTCAGAAAAACAATTTCACAGAAAAATTCTTTTCTCGGGCTCTAGACCTCGGAATTCGACTCCGGGCATATGCCCGAGTCCCATATTTTCCTACGGACCCTCCGGGACCGTCAAATCACGGGCCCGGGTCCGTTTACCAAAAATGTTGACCGAAGTCAACTTTTATCATTTTAAAGCCATATTTTGAAATTTTTCACAGAATTTAACATATAATCTTTCCGGCTACGCGCCCGGACTACGCACGCAAATCGAGGCAACTAAAGGTGAGGTTTTCAAGGCCTCAGAAGCGCGGAAAAAGAGAAATCGGGTGATGACCATTTGGGTCGTCACATTCTCCACCTCTAAAACAACCGTTCGTCCTCGAACGGACAAAAGAAAGAAGTACCTGAGTCGGGAAATACATGAGGATAACGGCTCCGCATATCAGACTCGGACTCCCAGGTCGATGCCTCAGGAGGCTGACCTCTCCACTGGACACGCACTGAAGGAAAACTCTTCGACCTCAACTGTCGAACCTGCCGGTCTAGAATAGCTACTGGCTCCTCCTCGTAAGACAGATCTTTGTCCAACTGGACAGTGCTGAAATCTAACACGTGGGCTGGATCGCCGTGATACCTCCGAAGCATAGACACATGAAACACTGGATGCACGGCTGACAAGCTGGGCGGCAAGGCAAGTCTATAAGCCACCTCTCCCACTCGATCGAGAATCTCAAATGGACCAATGAACCTAGGGCTAAGCTTGCCCTTCTTCCCAAATCTCATCACGCCCTTCATAGGCGACACTCGGAGCAAGACCCGCTCACCAACCATGAAAGCTACATCTCAAACCTTACGATCCGCATAACTCTTTTGCCGCGACTGAGCCGAACGATGCCTGTCCTGAATGATCTTGACCTTATCCAAGCCTCCTGAACTAAATCTGTACCCAATAACCGAGCCTCTCCCGGCTCAAACCATCCGACTGGAGACCGACATCGCCTACCATACAACGCCTCATATGGAGCCATCTGAATGCTGGACTGGTAGCTGTTGCTGTAGGCGAACTCTGCTAAGGGCAAAAACTAGTCCCACGAGCCTCCAAAATCGATGACACAGGCTCGGAGCATATCCTCCAATATCTGAATAGTCCTCTCGGACTGGCCGTCCGTCTGAGGGTGGAACGCTGTGCTCAACTGAACCTGGGTGCCCAACTCCTGCTGAACTGCTCTCCAGAAGCACGAGGTAAACTGCGTACCTCGGTCCAAAATGATAGATACCGGCACCCCATGAAGGCGAACAATCTCTCGGATGTAGATCTCAGCTAATCTCTCCGATGAAAAAGTGGCTGCAACCGGAATAAAATATGCTGACTTGGTCAGCCTATCAACAATGACCCAAATAGCATCAAACTTCTTCTGAGTCATCGGAAGTCCAGTAACGAAATCCATGGTAATCCTCTCCCACTTCCACTTGGGAAGCTCAATCCTCTGAAACAAACCACCAGGCCTCTGATGCTCATACTTGACCTGCTGACAGTTCAAACACCGAGCCACATATGCAACGATATCTTTCTTCATCCTACGCCACCCAATAAAAACNACTGAAGCTACGCGAACGCGGGAATCAGTCCGCGAACGCGAAGAAGGGGACCTGGCCAGCATCGCGATCGCGTATGGCCTATCGCGAACGCGAAGAACAAATCTGGCCTGCAACAGCTGAAGAAAACCTGCTATATTTCTAAGTGCAAAACCACCCCGAACCACCTCCGGATCACTCCCAAGCCCTCGGGGCTCCTAACCAATCACACACACTAACTCAAAAACATCCTACGAACTTAACCGTGCGATCAAATCGCCAAAATAACATCATAAACGAGGAATCAAACCTCAAAATCAACACTTTTCATTCTAACTTCATAAACTTCAAACTTGAGATATTTAGGTCCGAAACACGTCAAATGACGTCCGATTTCGACCAAATTTCTCAGAAAGCGCTTAAACCATATATAAGACTTCTACCGGGCGTCGAAACCAAAATACGAGCCCGATACCACTGTCTTTTAATCAATTTTCATTTCCATTTTCCTTAATAATTTCAGAAAAATAATTTCACAGAAAAATTCTTTTCTCGGGCTCTAGACCTCGGAATTCGACTCCGGGCATATGCCCGAGTCCCATATTTTCCTACGGACCCTCCGGGACCGTCAAATCACGGGCCCGGGTCCGTTTACCAAAAATGTTGACCGAAGTCAACTTTTATCATTTTAAAGCCACATTTTGAAATTTTTCACAGAATTTAACATATAATCTTTCCGGCTACGCGCCCGGACGACGCACGCAAATCGAGGGCACTAAAGGTGAGGTTTTCAAGGCCTCGAAAGTACGGAAAAAGAGAAATCGGGTGATGACCCTTTGGGTCGTCACACACATGTGCTGAACAATCCTATATCTGAACTTTCCATAGAATGAGCTTACATTTAGTTTAGAGTTCCATAGGTGTCATAAGTACTAACTTAGAAGGAACTAAATTCAGAATATAATTTGCAGTTTCTAGGAAATATTCCTAAAACGATCAAGGCAAATCTGAATAACACTTCACTAATCTATCCATGTCCAAAAGAGACTTATTTTTTCTTTCTACCACACCACTCTATTAGGGAGTTTCCAGTGTAGAAAATTGAGATGTAATCCCTTATTATGATAAGTAACACTAGACTTCTTCAGAGAAGTACTTGCCACTACAATCAAATTGCAGTAACTTAATATATTTCTTTGGTGCTTTTCCATTTCAAGTCTAACAAATATTGAATTACTCAAATCATTCAGACTTACGATGCATCAAATAAATATATTAATACTTTGAGTAATCATTTATGAGCGTCACAAAAAGACTCAAAACTATCTCTTACCAGTATGTTCATTTAACCATACAAATCAGAAAGGATTCATTCTAGCTTATCACAAGCTTTATTTCCTTTAAAAGGGAAACATCCTTTAGTCAAATTTCCTTCCAAACAGAATCCACAAGTTGGTAGTGCCTCTACTTTCAATGAACCTTAAGATCTATCCTTGACCAACTTGAATTCCTATCCAGATAAATATGAATAAGACGCAAGTGCACAAATAAGTTCTACTCAATTTTAAAGAACATTTTCTCTTATGAGTTAGACTAACATAGTTCAGTTCATGAGAGACATTAATTAATAATAACAAGGCCATGCATCCATGTACCACTAGAGATAAAATATTTATCAAGCTCAATAACACAAGAGTTATTTGAAAAATAAATCAAATATCCATCTCTTATTTTGCCTAGAAACCGGAATTAAAATCCTTCTAATAAAAGATACATATATTGCATCATTTAAATTAATGTCTTGTCACTATCAAAAGAAATTTTAACACGTAATACGATAAATTTCATGATAGAGTTGAGATATAAAACATTAAATAGATCATAATAAGTCAAAACACTGAATAATAAAATTTAAACCGCATTCAGTATATATATATATATA
>NW_017674117.1:1757-14743 GCF_001879085.1 Nicotiana attenuata | reverse complement strand
TATATAAGTATATATATATATATATATATATATATATATATATATATATATATATATATATATATATATATAGAAACCAACAAAAAAAATCCTTAGGAGAATAAATTTAGAAGTGTACGTACGATACCAGGCTTGATTAATATTGAACACGTTCATTTCGTGCAACTTATGTGTCATGAAAATATTAAAGACATCACATTTGCAGCTAATTCATAGCATGTATGTTTATTATTACTATTAACGTTTTACCTGTTAGGTTCTAAGTATCAATCAACGATCATTTTCTCTTTTATTGCATATAGCTGTTTTCACTCATTTCCCTCATAGCTACTATATCCGATAAACTAAAATGTTCGTATTAGCTCTCCCTAAAAAGAGAAAGAAGATTGGAATACCAACAAATATCTATTATTAAATTTACCGGATCTCTGATTCATTGTATATGAACAATGCGGATATGGAAGACTTTTGTGGACATATGAGAAGACTTTAACGATTGAACTATAAGTACTTATTTCTTTTTGTAAATTTTTACTATAGGAATGAGGAGAAATTTTTAATCTTTGAAAATGTCAACAAATATATAAAGAATGTATGTTACACTTGCAGTCTATCTACACATACAAATATTTGATCATCACTCTTTTCTCTCCTCCTCTTTTTGTTTCTAATTTTCTTTTCTCTATAGCTTATAATATTAAGATTTAAATCGATATAAGTAATTTGTCTCGTATTTATGATTTTTTATGGTAGTTAATACATGTCTAATTTAAACTTGTTCTTCTCTACACTTATTCTCCTTTAATTTGAAAACCAAACTCTAATTACTCTTGTACATGCATAGATGTAATGGCATCTATTTGTTTTCAATTCAATTGAAGCAACATTATGATACATGAAAGTCAAAACTATAAGGCTGTAATTGATTCCTAGAATGAACAATTCTGCTCAACAATTTTCACTTTTTTTTATTAGAAGCGAATTTTAATTCTTAAATATTTGTGTCACGGACTCAGCAGCTCACTTGATACGTTGGACAAACAATAATAGCAATATTCGTTGTACTTCAATAAGTGGAGTCACTTGATATGCTGGACCTTCATCACATTAATTTATTCATCATAGCAAGGCTTGGTGCTCTTATAAACTCTTTTAAGAGTGTGTAAGAATAATTATCTTATAGTGGAATACTCAAAAATTTCAATTACATGAACTCCACTCCAAAAATTTATTATGCTTCCTATAGTTAATTAGTTTAGTGTGCCCCGAGCTATTTGGTGATTGTTTTTTCCCTTAAGTTAATACTCCTCGTACATTATAAATAGTTAGTGTAGTCAGGTCATATTAATTAGATTTTCTAAAATGTAAAACATTTTCATATCGAGCATCATATGCAGCAGCAGACGTTGTTCACAATTTTAATTAGTTTATAGTTACAAATTAAGCATAGATCCAGATATCATACGCTTACAATATTTTCATTTCGAGTTTAGAATACCACCGTTATTTCATTTTGGTTTGAACTTTGTTAAAGATTCAAACAAATCCTAAAAAAGTTGTTATACTTAAAAAGTAGAGAAATTTATATTGTGTAATTAACAAATCTATCGTTGGGCTAAATTTTTTTATTTTATTTCCTCCTATTGTGTTTTAATTTCCTATGAAGGATTTGCAAGAATAAACTTGGTAAAAATACATGTGAAAAGAAATAGTAATCGTATCGAAATTTGATTCAAATCCATCGTTTTCACAATTTAACCAATCTAAAGTTATTAGATATTAATCTATGCTAAATAACGGGAAAAAAAAAGATATAGGATAAAAATAAACTTAAGAGGAACATGGTAGGTTAAAATTTTCGCCGGTTAAAGCCTAACTCCATAATGTAAAAAAATAATATTAGCTAGACCATAATAATCACCACTGGCATCACAAACAAACAAGAGGAGAGAGGACCGATGCCAGTGATATATTATATATCTTCATTCGTCTAAAGCTCGAGCAATTTTGAATTTGGCAGTGGTGATTTTGTGGAAGAAAATATATATGATTGACATATATCTAGATTTTCTCCTTAAAATCCTAAATATGATCTCCCCAAAAAAATAAGCAACGGAAACACATGATAAATTGGAAGCTAACAATAACGCTGGACAACATGATAAAATTTGTATCTGTAACGACCCACATAGTCGTTTTGCCTTTTTGAACCCCGTTTCCTTAAATAAAACTTTCTGTGTGTGATGACCTAAAGGGTCATCACCTGTTTTCTCACTTATTCTGTGTCTCCGAGGCCTTAAAAACCTCATTTAGGCTTGCCTCGATTTGCGTACGCAGTCCGGGCGCGTAGCCGGAAAGCTTAAATATGAATTCTATGTAAAAATTGATGAATTTTGATATTAATATGAATAAAGTTGACTTTGGTCAACATTTTGGGTAAACGGACCCAGACCCGTGATATGACGGTCCCGGAGGGTCCGTAGGAAAATATGGGACTCGGGCGTATGCCCGGAATCGAAATCCGAGGTCCCAAGCCCGAGAAATGAATTTTTAAAGGAAATTGTTTTTCTGGAATTTATATGAAAATTTGAAATGAAAATGGTTTAGAAAGTGTTGGTATCGGGCCCGTATTTTGGTTCCGGCGCCCGGTACAAGTCTTATATTTGGTTCAAGCGCTTCCTGTAAAATTTGGTTGGAATCGGACGTCATTTGACGTGTTTCGGACCTAAATATCTAAAAATGAAAGTTTATGAAGTTTGATGAAAAAGTGATGATTTTGAGGTTTGAATCCTCATTTTTGATGTTATTTTGGCGATTTGATCGCACGGTTAAGTTCGTAGGATGTTGTTGAGTTAGTGTGCGTGTTTGGTTAGGAGCCCCGAGGGCTCGGGAGTGTTTCGGAGTAGTTTCGGACTTAGAAATGTAGCAGATTTTCTTCAGCTGTTGCAGACCCCATTTGTTCTTCGCGTTCGCGTTCCGCCTTACGCGTTCGCGATGCTCCAGCTTTCCCTTCATCGCGTTCGCGTTCCTCTTACGCGATCGCGTAAGCCAACTCAGGATCCCCAGTAATTCCTTCATCGCGTTCGCGAACTAGTCCTCGCGTTCGTGTAGTATCAGCCTCTTCTTCATCGCATTCGTGTGTCCCCTCACGCGTTCGCGTATGCCAGCCCAGGACCCCAGCCTTTTTCCTTCTACGCGTTCGCGACTCACCTTCCGCGTTCGCGATGCTTCGCCAGCTTACCCTTCGCGAACGCGATCCCCTTCCCGCGAACGCGAAGGGCATTTTTTCCCAGTGATTTAAAATGCTCAAAACAGAACCAGTGACGGGAAATTTCACAAAATACACACGAGTTCATCTTCTCCACAGCCCATAGGCGATTTCTAGAGCTTCCCTTCACCAAAGCTTCTTGGGTAAGTATTGTTTAACTTGTTTCCTTCAATTTCCTTCATCATTTATCAAATTCCTAAGCTCAAATCATGTGATTTAGGGTAGAAATTGCGGGAAATGGGTAGAGTTAGGGTTTTTTGATTTTTCTTGATTTAGACCTCGTTTTGGGGTCGAATTTGAAAACAAATTGTATATCCGGGATCGTGGGGGAATGGGTGATGTGAAATTGGTTCGAACCTCGGGTTTTGACCAAGCGGGCCCGGGGTCGATTTTGGGATTTTGGGAAGAAAGCTTAGGAAACTATATTTAGGCATTGGGTTTGATTTGTTTAGCTTATATTAATGTTGTAAAGTCGTTATTTCATAGATTTGATTGAGTTGGAGCCGAATTCGAGAGGGAAGGCGGTCGTTGTGGATTGATTTAGCTGTGGAAGTTGAGGTAAGTGTTTGGTTTAACCCTAGCTTGAGGGAATAGCAGTTGAGTCTTGTTTGCTAATTGCTAATTGATTGAGTACGGTGTATAGGCATGGTGACGAGTATCTATACACTGGTGTCTAGCATGACCGTGAGTCCGACTATTGTGTTTATTCCTATTTTGTTGTGACTCTTCCTCGTGTAATTGATGAACTCTATATAATGTGAAGAGTATGGGAAAAAAATTATGATTTGTGAACTCTTTAGAGCGTTGGCTCGAGTGATAAAGTAAGTCTTGAGTAAGAAAAGAAAGAAAGAGAAAGAAATGTGATTATTCCCTTGCCGGGCTGTATTCGTATATTGATTCCTCCCTTGCCGGGGTGTGAGAGTGGTTATTGTTGTTCCCTTGCCGGGATTTAATTATTTACTTGTGTTTCCCTTGCCGGGACTTTTATTACAGTTTGTCTAATCCCTCGCCCCATTGTTTGTGATTGTTGTTTGGGTGAGGACGAGTGATAAGGCACGAAGGGTGATGCCGTGCACGATTGTGATATGAATACTAATGCACGAAGGAACATTCCGTGCCCTGTTTTGATTATTTATGCACGAAGGAACATTCCGTGCCCTGATTTGATTACTAATGCACGAAGGAACATTCCGTGCCATGATATGAGTGTTTACGCACGAAGGGTCATTCCGTGCCATCGTTTTGTGAGGTAAAGCACGAAGGGTGATGCCGTGCACTTTATATGATTGTTTGGGTGAGGATGAGAGTAAAAGCATGAAGGGTGGTGCCGTGCAACTGTTGATTTCCTACTATCGTTGCTATTGTAGTTGTACTGTTTCATTCCTCAATTATTGATTTTGTACCTGAACTGTTACAGCCCCTACAGCATGCTCCCCCTCCCCCTTGACTGGTTAATTTCTGTATACCTTTATATTGCATACATATATATATTGAACTGCACAAGTTTGTTTGGTAGTCCGGTCTAGCCTCGTCACTACTTCGCCGGGGTTAGGCCAGGCATTTACCAGCACATGGGGTAGGTTGTGCTGATGCTACACTCTGTGCATCTTTTTGCACAGGTCACAGTACCGGAGCAGCTTTTGGACAGCAGTAGGAGTTTTGGGAGCTGACTTCAGTCCAGAGATCCCGAGGTAGCCTTGCTGGCGTCCGCATGGCTCGGAGTCTCTTCTATCTTTACTTTAGTTTGTTATCCTTTATACCGGAACAAACCGAACTATGTTTTTATTCAGACTTTGTATTTAGCATTCCCTAGACGTTCGTGAGTATGTGACTCCAGTTCTTGGGTAGTGTTGTATTGAACTTCCGCATCGTTCTCCGTTTATTTATGTTTAAGACTTCCGCTTTTATATTAAATGCTTCGTTGCTTTTTATTGATATCGAGGTTTGCTAAAAGAGATAATAAATAGTTGGCTTGCCTAGCTCCTAATAGTAGGCGCCATCACGACTCTCGAGGGTGGAAAATCCGGGTTGTGACAAGTTGGTATCAGAGCACTAGGTTACATAGGTCTCACAACTCATGGAAAAACTCGGTAGAGTCTGAGGGATCGGTACGGAGACGTCTGTATTTATCCCCCAGAGCCTACAGAGTTAAGAAAAACTTCACTTTTATTCTTTCTTGTCGTGCGATTCTGTTTCTCAAATACTGATTGTCTTTCTACTCTGTTCTTTCGCAGATGGCGAGAATACGTGCTTCCTCTTCTACCGCGCAGCAGCCCGAGCCCCCAGCAGCAGCTCCTACGAGGGGCAGAGGGCGAGGCTGAGGCCGTGCCAGAGGCCGAGGCAGGGGTAGAGCTCAGCCCCGAGCAGCAGCCCCAAAGGTGGAGCCTCGTGTTGATTATGATGAGGAGGTTCCAGCCCCAGCAGCTCCGGTGGGCCCAGCTCAGGTCGACCAGGCAATTTTCATAGATGCGGCCCCCAAGCCGCAGAAGCGGCGCCGCAGGTGCGGCCCAGAGACTGCAGATGCGGTCCCAGCCTTCCCTCCCCTTTTCGCAGATGCGGTCGCATTCTCGCAGATGCGGGACCGCAAATGCGGAAATCACTGAACCAGTGAGGTTCATTAAAGACGGGCTCTAAGTCATTTTTATGACATTTTCACTCTTCCTTTAGGTGATTTGGGAGCTTTTGAGAGGAGGACGTCACTTAGCATCAAGAGGTAAGTTTATTCCACCCATTCGTAGTTTAATACTTGTATTTTAGGTAGATTAAACACTAGAACTTAGGAAAAATCAAAGGGTTAGAGCTAAACCTAGGGTTTTAATAAAACTTAGATTAAACCACGAAATTTGTTATGGAATTGATTAGAAATCATATATTCATGATCCTTAGGTTGTAGAGAACAACTTCCTTCGAAAAATTTCGGAATCCGGGCACGTGTGTCGTATGTTGCAGTTCATGTAGGTCTCACAAGTCATGGGCAAACCTAATAGAGTCTTACGGATCGGTACAGAGACATCTGTATTTATCTTTGAGAGGCTATAGGGTTTTAGGAAAACTATTCTTTATTCATCCCACCTCGTGCAGTGGTCAGTGTACTAAGTTTCCTTCTCTACTCTCTCACAGATGGTGAGGACACGCATGGCTGATGTTCCACACTCGGGCGGAGCTGTTCCCCCTGTTGCCCGAGGCCGAGGTAGAGGTTGGGGGAGGGCACCGGCCCGTGGCAGGGGACGAGGGCATCCCAGAGCTATTCTAGTCGCACTACCAGTAGACCCCGCAGGAGATCCTATTATTGAGGAGCAGGGCTAGGTGTCCGCAGCTGAGCCCACCCCGGCGGACTTTATGACGGCACCGGGATTCCAGGAGGTCATGGGTCGTATGCTGCAGTTCATGGATTCTATGACTCAGGCTAGTTTTATCCCAGCAGATCCAGCTACATCACAGGCAGAAGGGGGGGCCCAGACCCCTACTGCTCAGGCCCCAGGACATGCAGCTGTAGTGTATCAGACTCTGGGTGCACTACCTGCGAATGGGGTTCAGCCGATTGCTGCAGTGGCACCCCAGCCCAGGCCAGCTGCGGGAGGCGATCCGCAGAAGTTATTGGATAGATGGACTCGGCTTCACCCTCCAGTCTTCGGGGGCGAGCGTCATGAGGATGCCCAGGACTTCATTGACAGGTGTAGGGACATGCTGCATAACATGAGGATATTGGAGTCGCATGGAGTTGACTTCACTACTTTTCAGCTTGAGGGCAGGGCCCGCAGATGGTGGCAGTCTTATATTCTGGGGAGGGAAGCAGGTTCTCCTCCTATCACTTGGAGTGAGTTCACGCAGTTGTTTGTGGACAGGTATATTCCACCCTCTGAGAGGGAAGAGCTGCGTTTGCAGTTTGAGCAGCTAGAGCAGGGCCAGATGTCCTTGACTGATTATGAGGCGAGGTTTTCTGAGCTATCTCGCCATGCATTGATGATACTACCTACTAACGCAGAGAGGGTGCGGAGGTTTGTTGCAGGGCTACATTCCGGCATTAGGGCCAACATGGACCGAGAGGTGGAGATGGGGACTCCTTACCAGTTAGTAGTGGAGATTGCTCGGAGGATTGAGGGTTACCGCTAGAGGGGTGAGGAACAGATGCAGCAGGATAAGAGGGCTAGGTTCTCCGGAGAGTTTAGAGGTGCCTCGGCTAGGGACAGAGGACAGTTCGGGAGAGGGCAGCCCAGCAGGCCCCCACATTCAGCACCACTACCTGCTCGGGGTGCTCCAGCGCGTCCCTCTTTCAGCGCCATGCCAGAGAGTTCCCACCGTCCACCAGCTATTCAGGGTTCCTCCGGTGGGTATTCAGGTCCGTAGGGTTCTTCTGATCCATACTTCAGTGCCATGCCAGAGGGTTCACACTGCCCACCGGCCATCCAGGCTTCTTCCAGTGGGTCTGCAGGCTATCAGGGTCAGCCATCAGGTCAGCAGGTCGCCGCACCACGGGGTTTTCGAGTCCGGGGACCTTGGTCATATGAGGAGATACTGCCCCAGGCTTCGGGGCAAGGCAGTGCAGCAGGGCCAGCAGCCTACGATTTTAGCGTCAGCTGCCCCGCCACCTACAAGTGGAGGGCAGGCTGGTAGGGGCCGTCCTAGAGGTGGAGGTCAGGAAGGGAGAGGTCAGCCAGCTATGGCTCAGTTAGACGGAGGCCAGTCGGCCGGTGCTCCAGCCAGATTCTACGCTCTTCCACCCAGGATAGATGCATTGGCCTCAGATACCGTCATCACAGGTATTATTTCCGTCTGTGGCAGAGATGCTTCGATATTATTTGATCCAGGGTCCACCTATTCGTATGTATCATCACTGTTTTCTCGATTCCTGGTTATTCCTCCTACACCTTTGGGTACTCCTGTTCATGTGTCCACTCCTGTGGGCGATTCCGTGGTTGTAGACCGGGTCTACCGGTCCTGTATGGTTACATTCTGTGGTTTAGAGACTAGAGCAGATCTCCTGTTGCTTGATATGATCGATTTTGAGGTCATCCTGGGCATGGATTGGTTGTCTCCATATCACGCCGTCCTAGATTGCCATGCCATGACTGTTTCACTAGTAATTCTAGGGTTGTCGAGGTTGGAGTGGAAGGGTTCCACAGTTGATACCCCTAGTAGGGTTATTTTTTTCTTGAAGGCTCGGCGTATGGTCGAGAAGGGGTGTTTGGTCTATCTAGCTTATGTTCGAGACACCACCGCAGAGTCTCCGATGAGTGATTCAGTCCTCGTAGTCCGAGAGTTCGCTGATGTGTTTCCTTCTGATCTTCCTAGCATGCCACCGGATCGTGATATTGATTTCTGTATCGATTTGGTTCCAGACACCAAGCCTATATCTATTCCACCGTATCGCATGGCTCCTAAGGAGCTGAGGGAGCTGAATGAGCAGCTTGAGGAGTTGTTAGCAAAGGGATTTGTTAGACCCAATGTATCGCCTTGGGGCGCACCGGTGCTATTTGTGAAAAAGAAGGATGGGACTATGCGGATGTGCATTGACTACGGCCAGTTGAACAAAGTCACCATCAAGAACAAGTATCCGCTGCCTCGTATCGATGATTTGTTCGACCAGTTGCAGGGTGAGAGGGTGTTCTCTAAGATAGACTTGAGATCAGGGTACCATCAGCTGAGGATTCGGGACTCGGATGTTCTGAAGACTGCATTCAGGACTAGATATGGCCATTATGAGTTCCTGGTGATGTCCTTTGGCTTGACTAATGCCCCAGCAACATTTATGGATTTGATGAATAGGGTGTTCAGACCTTATATTGATTCCTTCGTCATCGTCTTCATTGATGACATCTTAATATACTCACATAGCATGGGGGAGCACGAGCAGCATCTGAGAGTAGTGCTTCAGACCTTGCGAGAGCAGAAGCTATATGCTAAGTTCTCCAAGTGTGAGTTTTGGCTAGAGTCTATGGCATTATTGGGACATATTGTGTTAGGAGAGGGTATTAAGGTAGACCCCAAGAAGATTGAGGCAGTTCAGAGTTGGCCACGCCCCACCTCAGTGACCGAGATCAGGAGTTTCCTGGGGTTAGCAGGTTATTACAGGCGGTTCGTGCAGGGCTTTTCATCTATTGCATCTCCTCTGACTAGATTGACCCAGAAGGGTGCTCTTTTCCATTGGACCGATGATTGCGAGGCGAGCTTCCAGAAGCTCAAGACAGCCTTGACTACAGCACCAGTTCTTGTGTTTCCTTCCGGTTCAGGGATGTATACAGTGTATTGCGACGCTTCGCGCGTTGGCTTGGGTTGTGTATTGATACAGGAGGGGCGAGTTATTGCATATGCCTCCCGTCAGCTGAAGATTCATGAGAAAAATTATCCTGTGCATGATTTGGAGTTGGCGGCGATTGTTCATGCTCTTAAGATATTGAGGCACTACCTGTACGGGGCTTCATGTGAGGTTTATACCGATCATCGCAGCTTGCAGCATCTGTTCAAACAGAGGGATCTTAATTTGAGGCAGCGCAGGTGGCTTGAGTTACTGAAGGATTATGACATCACCATTCTTTATCATCCGGGCAAGGCAAATGTGGTCACGGATGCCTTAAGCAGAAAGACTGGGAGTATGGGCAGTTTGGCATTCATTCCAGCAGGGGAGAGGCCACTAGCTTTGGACATTCAGTCCTTGGCTAACAGACTAGTGAGGCTGGATATTTCGGAGCCCAGCCGGGTTCTTGCGTGTATGGTTGCTCAGTCTTCATTACTGGGGGAGATAAAGGCCCGACAGTTTGATGATCCACATTTGGCAGTTCTCAGAGAGACGGTGCTTCAGGGAGGTGCCAAGGAAGTTTCTATTGGCGAGGATGGTGTTTTGCGGCTCCAGGGTCCTCTATGTGTTCCTAATGTTGATGGCCTGAGGGAGAAGATACTAGAAGAAGCACACAGTTCGCGGTATTCCATCCACCCAGGGGCTACGAAGATGTATCGCGACTTGAGGCAGCATTACTGGTGGCGGAGGATGAAGAAAGACATAGTGGAGTATGTGGCTAGGTGTTTGAATTGCCAGCAGGTCAAGTATGAACATCAGAGACCGGGTGGCCTACTCTAGTGGATGCCGATACCAGAGTAGAAGTGGGAGCGCATTACCATGGACTTCATAGTTGGGTTGCCGCGGACCTTGCGGAAGTTTGATTCAATATGGGTCATCGTTGATAGATTGACCAAGTCGGCCCACTTCATTCCAGTGGCTACTACTTATACAGCAGAGAGGTATGCTCAGATTTATATTAGGGAGATAGTCCGATTATACGGTGTGCCTGTTTCCATCATATCCGACAGAGGCCCTCAGTTCACCTATCATTTCTGGAGAGCCGTTCAGAGTGAGTTGGGGACCCGGGTAGAGCTTAGCACAGCATTCCATCCTCAGACCGACGGACAGTCGGAGCGGACAGTACAGATTTTAGAGGATATGCTTAGGGAGTGTGTGATTGACTTTAGAGGGTAGTGGGACCAGTTCTTGCCCTTGGCGGAGTTTACATATAACAACAGCTATCAGTCTAGCATTAAGATGGCTCCATACGAGGCTCTATATGGTCGCCGTTGTCGTTCTCCTATCGGATGGTTCGAGCCCGGTAAGGCCAAGTTATATGGTACAGACTTGGTACAGGATGCCTTGGATAAGGTGAAGTTGATTCAGGAGAGGCTTCGCACAGCTCAGTCCAGACAGAAGAGTTACGCAGATTAGAAGGCGCGTGATGTATCATTTGTGGTTGGCGAGAAGGTTCTCTTGAAAGTCTCGCCCATGAAGGGAATTATGAGGTTCGGGAAGAAGGGCAAGTTGAGTCCAAGGTTTATTGGCCCCTTTGAGGTGTTAAGGAGAGTTGGGGAGGTTGCCTATGAGCTTGCATTACCCCCCAACTTGTCGGGAGTTCATTTGATTTTTCATGTGTCGATGCTTCGGAAGTATCATGCCGACTTTTCCCATGTTTTAGACTTCAGTACTATTTAGCTGGATGAGAGCTTGGGTTATGAGGAGCAGCCAGTTGCCATTATTGATAGGCAGGATCGCCAGTTGAGATCCAAGAGGATTTCTGTAGTAAAAGTCCAGTGGAGGGGCCAACCAGTCGAGGAGGCGACCTGGGAGTCCGAGGAGGACATGCGGAGCAGATATCCCCATTTATTCAGCAGCACAGGTACTTTTCTATGTCCGTTCGAGGACGAACGTTTGTTTAAGAGGTGGAGAGTGTAACGACCCGCCTGGTCGTTTTGCCTTTTTGAACCCCGTCCCCTCAAATAAAACTTCCCCTGCTTGCTTTAGCTAATTTACGACTTGCGGGGACGGTTGGTTCGGGATTTGGAAGAGTTTTTGGTGAAATATGCTCATTTGATTCCTTAGGATTTCCTAAAAAGGCTAAGTTTGACTTTGGTCATCATTTTGAGCAAACGGACCCGGATCCGTGATTTGACGGTCTGGAGGGTCCATAGGAAAATATGGGATCTGGGCGTATGCCCGAATCAAATTCCGAGGTCCCTAGCCCGAGTAATGAACTTTTATCAGAAATTGTTAATCTAAAGTTTTAAGGATTTAAAGAAACTAATTAACAATTGATTTCCTAGGCATCGAGCTCCTATTTGGTTCCGAGGCCCGGTACAGGTCCGAAATATCAGTTAAGACTTGCCTGTAAAATTTGGCGTCAATCCGAGTAGTTTTAGGGCGTTTTGACCCGTTGGAAGAAAAATTAAGAACTTGAAGTTCATAAGTTTGATTCATTTGGTTTTAGGGGGTGAATTCTAGATTTAGCGTCGTTTCGGGTGTTCAAAAGGTTCGAGTAGGTCCGCCTCGTGATTTCAGACTTGTTGGTATGTTCGGGCAGGGCCCGGGAGCCCCGAGCGTCAATTGGACGAGGCTCGAGTGAAGTGAAAATTTTGAGAGAGAGCTGAAGAACTGCTGCTTCTATCATAACCGCATATGCGGTTCTTGGACCGCAGATGCGGCTGTACCATCGCAGAAGCGGCACAGGGCGACCAGGCAATTTTCACAGATGCGGCCCCCAAGCCGCAGAAGCGGCGCCGCAGATGCGGCCCAGAGACCGCAGATGCGGTCCCAGCCTTCGCTCCCCTTTTCGCAGATGCGGTTGCATTCTCGCAGATGCGTACGGAAATCACTGAACCAGTGAGATTCATTAAAGACGGGCTCTATGTCATTTTTATGACATTTTCACTCTTCCTTTGGGCGATTTGGGAGCTTTTGAGAGGAGGACTTCACTTAGCATCAAGAGGTAAGTTTATTCCACCCATTCTTAGTTTAATACTTGTATTTTAGGTAGATTGAACACTAGCACTTAGGAAAAATCAAAGGGTTAGAGCTAAACCTAGGGTTTTAATAAAACTTAGATTAAACCACGAAATTTGTCATGGAATTGATTAGAAATCATATATTCATGATCCTTAGGTTGTAGAGAACAACTTTCTTCGAAAAATTTCGGAATCCGGGCACGTGGGCCCGGGGTCGGATTTTAGGAAACTCGTGTTAATGGTTGGAAAATTGCTTAAATAGCTAGAATTCGATCTTATGAGTCTATATTAACTAGTTCCCACTTCGTTTAACTAGTTTGGGATCGTTCGGCTCCGAATTGAGGGCTTGGGCTACGTATGCACTAGGTGATGAGAGTCCGTGCGTAGCTACTATTATGTTGATTGTCCGGGTAGTTTAGGGCCTGTATCATGCTATATTGTAACCGTTTCCATATTT
>NW_017674117.1:0-1215 GCF_001879085.1 Nicotiana attenuata | reverse complement strand
ACTCTTCCTTTGGGCGATTTGGGAGCTTTTGAGAGGAGGACTTCACTTAGCATCAAGAGGTAAGTTTATTCCACCCATTCTTAGTTTAATACTTGTATTTTAGGTAGATTGAACACTAGCACTTAGGAAAAATCAAAGGGTTAGAGCTAAACCTAGGGTTTTAATAAAACTTAGATTAAACCACGAAATTTGTCATGGAATTGATTAGAAATAATATATTCATGATCCTTAGGTTGTAGAGAACAACTTCCTTCAAAAAATTTCGGAATCCGGGCACGTGGGCCCGGGGTCGGATTTTAGGAAACTCGTGTTAATGGTTGGAAAATTGCTTAAATAGCTAGAATTCGATCTTATGAGTCTATATTAACTAGTTCCTACTTCGTTTAACTAGTTTGGGATCGTTCGGCTCCGAATTGAGGGCTTGGGCTTGTCTTGGCATTGAAGGTGCACTTTGGAGCGAGGTGAGTCTCCTTTCTAACCTTGTAAGAGGGAATTGTCCCCATAGGTATAATAGATTGAGTAATTTGTTGTTACATGCGGGGGCTACGTATGCACTAGGTGACGAGAGTCCGTGCTTAGCTACTATTATGTTGATTGTCCGAGTAGTTTAGGGCCCATATCATGCTATATTGTAACCGTTTCCACATTTTATTGCTAATGTGATCACTTAGGATATGCTAGAGACTCGGAAAAGAGGTAAGCGATGGTATACCTTCCTTGGACACTTGTATGAATTACTTTGGGAATAAATGCGCATTCATGTGTTTCCTTGAATTAAATTGATATTTGTGGAACGGGCCGACCGCCTCGGTAGAAATAGATGCATCTATGGTTCGCGCCATTCGACCCTCTGGCAGTGCACAATTATTTTCTGTTGGATCGGGCCGTCGACCTCGGCATAATGTGCGCATGACATATATGTGTGTGACATTGTAACCATGGCTCATTTTGTTGAATATTGAAATGCGTACGGTTAACTACCAAATTGCTAGTGACATGCCTTATTACCCCTTGTTGCATACTGTTGATTAAATTGTGGTTATCATGCCTAGTAGAACATCTTCTTTATACTATTTGACCCTAGTAAGTGTCAAGTCGACCTCTCGTCTCTACTTCTTCAAGATTAGACGGGATACTTAATGGGTACATATTGTTTATGTAGTCATACTACGCTTCTGTACTTAATTGTATAGGGTCTGAGGCAGGTACATCTGA